>NW_023596818.1:11146643-11251643 GCF_011947565.3 Pollicipes pollicipes
CACGTGTCCAGACAGTGTAAGTGGCGTTTGGGTTCTCTGCAGCGAGCGACACTTGCCGCACGGCCAGGCTCGCATGAACACGCGACGCCACAGCAGTCGCGAAGCTTCTGTATCGCGCAGGGAGGGAACTCTGGGAAATTATCGAGATAGCGGCTTCTGAGCAAGGAAACAGCGGTAAGCGGAGACATTTGAAGATGTTGAGGTTCGACTGCGGTTTTTGAACAAGGGCAAAAGCGGTGAGCGGAGCGTTGTACATTTGAATTGCGCATTGCACATTGCACGTTGAGGTTCGATTGCGGTTTTTGAACAAGGGCAAAAGCGTTGAGCGGAGCGTTGCACATTTGAAGATAATGAGGTTCGATTGCGGTTATTGAACAAGGACAAAAGTGGTAAGTGGAGCATTGCACATTTGAAGATGATTAGGTTCGATTGCGGTTATTGAACAAGGACAAAAGCGGTAAGCGAGCGTTGCACATTTGAAGATATTGAGGTTCGATTGCGGTTTCTGAACAGGGACAAAAGCGATGAGCGGTGCGTTGACCTTCTGGCGATATTGAGGCAAGCGTCGGATGTGAGGACAAAAGCTCACTTGTAACTATTGTTTTTTTTTCGAAATGCAAAGCACTGCTCTGAATCGAACAATTTAATTATTGAGTAATGTTGCCTTCAATGCAAGCTGCTGGAGGGGCATCGGCTTGCAGCACTGAAAAAGCCGAGATACGCTATATGTAACAAAATGATTGATCATTACCACGCGCAACGAACGCCGCATAGATATTGCCTGGCTTAGGTGTCGCACTTTTCATTGTAAATCGCTCCCACGGGCTTGAGGATGGCGTCGAAATTGGCAATTAATCACGATAGAATTGACACCTGGGTGATTGGATCGAAGTCGAGCGGACCTAACCGAACGACCTCCGAAGGTCCATGTTCTGGGCCCCGGGGCTGTTCTGTCGGCGTCGTTCTGTTCGCTTATGCCCTCTCAAGAGTTGCACGTGGCGCGCGTCGCCGACATAAAACTGCCGACCACAGCGCTTGGGCCAAGACTCTTAGCTCAAGATGAATGTGGGGTCCATGTGGCAGTGGTGTTGATACAGCAGCATGTGCAATATATATGCAAATTTGTAGGCATTGCCATCGACATAGACACGTACAAACTCCGATGACTTTGGCTTTTGGCGAGGAGGGAGGGCGGGGGGGGGGGGCTCTGATTGATGGGTCATCGATTGCTCAGGCTTTATGCCGCTAACGCAACTTAGTTTTTAGCCTAGATTGCGGCATGAAAGCTCTACATCAACGATCGTATGTTTATTTTCTAGTAAGAGCCGTTTGAATGTAGCCGCACATTCGCCCCTTACCTGAACGGCGGGAGGCTTCTGCCTCGTTTGGTCAAATTTCCTTTGCATTTCCCCTGATAGCGCTTTGTTTCCTACCACGCTTTCGCTTATTTCTGTCCAGAACGGCAATAGCTCCTGACACATTTCTCCATTCGGCGACCTTGGCTGTACACCTGATTCGGTCTCCCCTCGACCATACACACCTGTCGCTTACCGGCGTGTTAGAGGCACGCAAGATCCCCCCCCCCCCCCCCCCCCCCCCACTGCTGTCCCAGCGGACGTGGTTTGTGCGTAGTGGGTTCTGCGAGGACGTGCGTTTGACATGCTCGTGATTGGAAGCCGCATGAGGTATTCTCGCCGTCAGCTCATGCCGAACACTGCGATGCATTGCTGTCATTCGCAGAGAAGTGGCTGTTGTGTAATACTAGCGCAGGCTGAGGTTGCTGTGCAATTCATCCGGCGTTATGGGATACTTTACATACTTTACTTACTTGACACAGCCCATTGCTACATGCATCAACTTTCATGCTTGCAGCCCTGGACATGCAGTCTCGCTAACGAGTTTCCAGTTAAATGCGGCGCAACTTGGCCTTTAAACGTACCATCTTTACTTATGCAAATTTATCGTGACGCTGTTCTCGCGATGCGTGACTAGGGACAGTACTGACAGACACGCTTGTCGGGTTCGGGTTACACGCCAGGACTACCAGAATGCCAGAACATAGCATGATACCACTTGACTTGCCATGCTATGTCGAAGGCCTTCCTGTCCCATGTGGAGCATCGGTTAACATAAGTAGTTGGTCATAGCGTGTTGAATCTGCAGGCAATACACCACTTTATACGATGGCGCACCTATTGGTTGCCTTGATAGCGGTAGTTAGCCAATTGCTCAGACGTATGAGTCCACCGACCCACGGGATCCATGATATCCCCCCACGCCGTGGACGCATATTTGCTGTGCCTGCCGCAGATGTTGGTACAACACAAACACAATGGACTTTTAGTCATCAATACAGCTCATTGCATCGCTCGGAAAAGATTGCTGGCAATAGATAGCTTATTTTATGGTGAAGAAACTAGCGAAACATTGATGGCTGCGTGATGGACTGTGACGGCCCAACTTGAGTCATATCTCGTACTACTTTGGCAACGCATGCTTTTGGTGTCGTTATGACGTCACAAGACCAAACGCTGTAGGTGGGAAAGAGCAAAACATTACTGGCAGCGTCACTCACCATCAAAGCTTGTGCTACGTGGGCGCTAAACATAACTCAGTCACATGCGTGTTCGTTCCCAAACTCATACAAAGGCTGGGAAAAGCAAAGAATGTCTTGTTTGGAGTGCCCTGCACCATTACCGTTCCTGCATGCCGACCGGCCAAATAAAAGCGCCTATACTTTTACTGGTCTCGATGCTACTATGTCATTCTACTTGTCACTGTTTCGGGCTACACCTGGCCAAGGTCACGCTGGAGGAGATAATTGAGCCGACAGTTGTTTGAAGTTCCCAGTGCACCCAATACTGCACTTTGGTGCCAAGGGCAGCTGAGACAGATGGCAGGATTACACTCACAACATGGATTACACTGGCGTCGTCGAATTACACCCGTCCTTGTTTACTGTCAGGGCCGGGAACGAGAATGGAGTGTTGACACACTTGGTGCTGATGACATAAAACAAAGCAGAAGAGTGTGAAATTCTCCCGACAGGCGGTGCTGTTAAAGCAGCCTCATGCGATGCAGCTATCTGCTAAGCTGCCGCGACAAAGCAAAACATGAACATGCATTGTGGAGTAGGTGATGCCTGAGGCTTAATCATTATCTGCTCTATGTATTCAATACATAGAGCAGAGAGAGAGAGAGAGAGAGAGAGAAGATGAAGAGAGAGAGAGAGAGAGTAGAGAGGAGAGAGAGAGAGAGAGGAGAGATAGAGAGAGAGAGATGAGAGAGAGAGAGAGGAGGAGAGAGAGAGAGAGAGAGAGGAGAGAGAGAGAGAAGAGAGGAGGAGAGAGAGAGGAGAGAGAGAAGAGGAGAGAGAGAGAGGAGAGGCGGAGAAGAGAGAGGAGGAGAGGAGAGAGAGAGAGAGGGAGGGAGAGAGAGAGAGGAGAGGGAGAGAGAGAGAGGAGAGGAGAGAGAGGAGAGAGAGAGAGAGAGAGAGAGAGAGAGAGAGAGAGAGAGAGCCTTTTGCGTTCGTTTATCGCGGAATGGCCGTGGTGCGCCTTTTGTGGTCACAGCATCAAATGGTCGAGGAGAGCTGCCCCTAAATCAAACGCATGGGATTCATCTCCAGCACCAAGGTAAAGAGAGGCGTTTGTTGATTCCATCGCCACGTCTGACCTCATCTCCTTCCACAGCTTCGGCCACAGCGTCTCCGCATGCACGCCGAAATGTCGATGAACACGGACGTGCGGACGGACGCCCAGGTGTTCCTGGCCACCATGCTGAAGCGACTGAACCTGACGCTGAGCGACTGGGAGGCGTTCAACAACCAGTCTGGCGACTTCGACGACCTGGGCGACACCACGGCCGCCCGCAGCGAGGACATCTGCGGGGAGGGAGTGCGCTGGCTGCGCGACTCCTACCGCCCGCTGCACGGCTACCTCGCCCTCGTCGTCTGCGTCTTTGGCTTCGTCGCCAACGTGCTGAACATCGCCGTGCTGACGCGGAAGGACATGGTGTCGCCGACGAACACCATCCTGACCGGTCTGGCCGTGGCTGACATGGCCGTGATGCTCGAGTACATCCCGTTTGCCTTCCAGCACTACATCAACGCCTCCGCCAACCTCTTCTCCTACTGGGCCGCCATGTACGTGCTTTTCCACGCGCACTTCGCGCAGGTCTTCCACACCGTGTCCATCTTCATGACGGTGATGCTAGCCATGTGGCGGTACGTCTCGATCGTGCGGCCGAGCGTGGCGGTGCACTGCTGCACGATGCGTCACACCATCTTCTTCATCGTCGGTATTTACGTACTCTCACCCATCATCTGCATTCCATCTTTCTTCACCTTCGCCGTGCACAGTCGGCCGGCGGGCGGGGGCACTATCCTCTACAGCATCGACATCAGCGAGGTCGGTCGCCGGTATCACGGCCTGCTGAACCGCGCCAACTTTTGGCTGTACTCGGTGCTCATCAAGCTGGCGCCCTGCCTGGCGCTGACGTTCTTCTCAGTGCGGTTGATCCGCGTCCTGCTGGAGACGAAGCAGCGGAAGCAGCGGCTCATGGCCGGCCGTCCGAACCCTGCAACTGACAGCCATCTGGCACAGGGAGTCCGGCAGACGGACCGCACCACCTGGATGCTGGTGGCCGTGCTGCTGCTCTTCCTGCTGACGGAGTTTCCACAGGGTATCCTGGCGCTACTCTCGGGTATCCTGCAGGACCGCTTCTTCCGCACCTGCTACCTCCACGTCGGCGAGCTGCTCGACATCCTGGCGCTCACCAACTCAGCCGTCAACTTCTTGCTCTACTGCCTGATGAGCAAGCAGTTCCGCGTGGCGTTCCGATCGTTACATGGGATGTCGGCCAGGCCGTGTGTCGAGCAGCGGCCGCTAAGCAACGCCAAGTTCTACGCCATCCCCAAGGCCTGCGTCATCACCAACACCACGCTAGTGTGATCGTCTTTGGGTGTAGAGCCGGAGACTGCGTTGTGACGCACCCCGCCGCGAATGGTATTTTGATCCAGAACAGAATGAGGTGCAGTGGTGCGTAAACCACATATGGGTGCGTTGACTTGGCTCTCAGCAACGCTGCTCAAGCGTATATTTTTCTGTGAATTCGAGAGCTTGGGATAATCTCGTCAGGTGATGTCTTTCCATGGAATTCATCATCCTGTCGCTTATGTACTCGGACCTTAGCGCTCATCAGAGTGCCTGTAAGGTGTTATCGCGACTCTTGTGAGCTTACATGTGTTTGTAGGGTTAATGAACAGGTGGTATAACCAAGATGCGTCGACGCATTTTTAAAGAATCTTTGAATGGGCAGTAGTAATGAATGCATGCGTATGCGCGTATGAATTTGGTGAAATGGTGATGCTACCAAGGTGCGTCACGGTTTAAGCGTCTCCAATGGTAGTGACACTGGATGAAATGTTTCAAAGGATGTCTATTGTCTCAATTTCTTGTCCAAGACCTGTACGTGGTCTTGTACCAACGGTGCATGGGCTTGCCCCTGTACCATGCCAACATGTACGCTATGAAAGAACTGATGACGAGCTCGGGCAGTGCTTGCACGGCTCAAGGTTCAACTCATGTGCTCACCAAAACTGTATTGTGTGACTGTAAACACACTTTGAATACAGCACATCTATCAAGATGGTTGTCTATGCACCACCCCAGCAAAATTGATTTTGATGGGCATATCTGACAGGAAATCCAGTACGATACTGTTGGGCTACGGTACATGTACTTGCAACACACACATTTTCTGCCTACATCAATCAATTCAATGCAAGACTGAGTGTAATGAGAACATACGCCGGTAGGCGGCGCCACGCGCATCTATTTTGCCTAGATTGGTCCATTCAATGCGAGACTGAGTGTAGCGAGAGCATATGCCGACAGGCGGCGTCAGGGCGCTTTCCATTTGCGATGCCACTGACCCAGACTCATCTCCGTAAGCTGAGGGATAACGTGGAAATAAGGGACAAGGAGAACAAATGTCTCCCCATATATGATGAGAGATTTTCCTGTCCAAATTCCCGCATCAAAGATACGGCACAGGACCGTGGAGCCCAATGAGTCCTCTCTCGTACTGGCACACGAAGAAGCAGCAATAGTGCCAATTTTTCACAAGTTATCTTCCATACGCAAAGAAAAACACATACTTACATAACGCAATTGTGAACATGAACATAACCTGATGGGGCAGAACATACGATGAATGGACACCGGAACAACATTGTCTCTCAATGCATTGGCGCGCTTGATTTTTCAGATCCCGGTACTCAGCTGGCGCGAGACCAAACGCACGCGGGCTCTACACCTGCAGCCACTGGGCCTTGTAGACACGTGTAGATGATAGTGGTCGTATACTGACGCCCCATGCTAAGCAGAAGCTTTGGGGAACCTATTACAACGCATCAACCACTTCCGATCAGCACGAGAAGGAAGTAGCGTTTCATACTTATATGGGATTTTGAACTGACATGGCCAGTTTGAAGACCACTTGGTACAGTTGACAGCCCTGCCATTCTTAAGACTTTAAACCCTCTAGTTTCAGGGCTACACACCTGCGAATGTGTGCAGAATATTTCGTACAGACTATTTCAAGGTCATTCAGCCATGCATGGCACCGTAAGAACGTCATCCGAATATTGCTATCTCATAGGCCATGCGACCTTTAAGGCCAGTACAAATATTATCGTTGAGCCGCTCAGGCCAATCGTCCGTGAGGAGGGACAAAAAATGTTCGAATTTACCGGATATGGTCAGTGACAGAAATCGATGTTTTTGCAAACTCTTTGGTGGTAAAATGGTGAAATTGAAACAATTTGCAGCAGACCGCCGTGGGATGACACTCTAAGCTTAATGCATGTGTGTACTCACACATGCTTGCAGCGTGAGCCTGTAAAGAACATGTGTCGAAATGTGAAAAAACACATGCGCGATCAGTCAGCTTCGTCGCGTTTTAAATCATCGAGCCATTTGAAACAGGTGGTTTCGAGCGCTAGGCACGAGCAACGCCCTTGGGTCACAAGGTTGTGAACTGTGCTGACTGCAGAACCGAGTGTCCGGGCGTGTAATTTACTGCTGGTCGTTGTACCGCTTTGGTTGTGCTCATGTCGTGAGAGGCTCACTGGTTGTAAGGACATAATTAGTCGTCAGCCTCTGTAAGGCGCTGTATAGTTCTTGTGAGGATTTAACACGGAGAGCGACATTGGCAGAAGCGTGACAAAACCCTGCCAATCTAGGAAGCTGGTCATATGAGAATACCCGAACTGCAGCTTCAAATGGCAACAGACATCCGCGACTTCAGCTGCTGACAGAAACATCGGCTTTGGGATGGTAGGCCGCTGGTTTAGCTGGCGCAGGAGTGCTACAGGTATGAGCCCAAATGCATGATCTTGTTTTAGTTTGTGTGAGGTGTCTCACGGGTAACTGAAGAGCCATGACTTTAGGTAGATGTAGGGCTACAGGGATGCAGCTTTGCAAAGCACATGGGAGGTGGGAGAGGGAGGAGGCTCGCGATGAAAAATGACTGAAGTTACCTCCTATCTAGCCCGTGGTAGTCTTTTCCTGAGATTTAACCCTCTTTCTTTTCGGAGTCGAGAATTCCCTGTAGGGGACCGCACCCCTGTGGAGCTAGTTAAGTTGAATATGCCATTTTCAGATCAAGTGTCTTACTAGTTGTGATATTTCTGTGTTATTGTTAGTGTATACTTAACTGGTATTGATGTATTATCATGTGTGGTACTATATTGTTTATTTCACCCTTAGTTCTATTTTCTGATAAGTCATTATTTAAGGTCATCCACTTAAATGGCTGTTCTGAAAAAATACAAGCTGACAGTGATGAATTTCAAAAACGCTTGAGCCATGGGCACCTGTCAGGACGTTTGTCTTCTTGCAGCCTGTCCCTGCATAGGCGCACTCACATACACACACATTATGTGTTTTTATGCAGGCAGCTGGCTAACAGACTGCCGAATTTCAAGCCCAAATTCTACCCCTCTGCATGTCACATGGTTAGTAAATGTCGATATATATATATATACATATATATATATATATATATATACAGTTATATATAAATAAAGTACAAAACTGGAGTACAAGATGTCTTTCACTATCGGATGTAATCACGATTGTCCAAAGGGAGTGTGTCACATTCACATGAAATTTAGAACTGAGACAGCCATCTTCAAGACATTTTGATGCTGCTCACAATCCTGGCCTTCTTAAGACCCAAGTCCCTCTAGTTTCTGAGCTACACGTTCGTAAAAATGTGGAAAGGTACATCGGGGAGTATTTTGAGGCTACCTTGGCATTTATGACGTCCTAATAACGTCATTCAAATCCTACCATTCCGTAAGCTACGTGGCGATCAAGGCCGAAGCATATAATTATCTTGGCTCCCATATCTGGCGTTCGTGAGCACGATTTCCGGATAAAACGGTTGCCAATTGGCTCTCAGTCAATGTTCTGCGACGTACGATGTCGTACTCAAACCATGACACATTGAGGAGCATATTTACTAAGCAGGTAAGTATGCCATCTAGATCATTGTTTTCCGCTTAAAAAGAATACCAATAGTTAGAATTGAGCTTGCTCCATGATACGTATTGCATCCTTAAATATCTTTAAATGTAGGACATTCCCTTTAAGATGACCATGAGTACCCTCTGGGAGCCGTGTAGGGTCTGCCATAGCGTCTTACCTACGGCCTTTCATTGAACACTCAGTAAATTGTGGTGCTCGATCTCTTAAAAACTAGTTTCAACTAGTTTCAAGTTCCCTTCAAGTAGTTCCTTGGTAGCAAGATTATTGTTAACCATCATGGCCTTTAAGTTGATGTCAGGTTTTGAACATTGAGCTGTGTGCTGGTGAGGCTTCATGTGTTTGCATGCGATATAATTTCACCAAATCATCTGCTAGATTTCTTTAATCCATCCCTTTACCTATTGATGCCAGTGTAATGCCATTAAACCTACACTTATGCAATTAACTGCATGATGACCACGCCAAACATGATATTTGGTCATGGCTCAATGATTTAACCCTTGCCATGATTCGCCGCTTCGCCGGGTTTTGCAGACCAGCTCCGGCGCTCTCAAGTCCGGCGCTGTCCAGCCAGGCACTCAGCAGCCTAGCGCTCTCCAGCCCACCTCCGGCGCTCTCCAGTCTGGCGGCCTCCATCCTGACGCTCTCCAGCCCACCTATGGCGCTCTCCGGTCTGGTGGCCTCCATCCCGGCGCTCTCCAACCCAGCTCCGGCGCTCTCCAACCCAGCTCCGGCGCTCTCCAGTCTGGCGGCCTCCATCCCGGCGCTCCCCAACCCAGTTCCGGCGCTCTCCAGCCCACCTCCGGCGCTCTCCAGTCTGGCGGTCTCCATTCCGGCGCTCTCCAACCCAGTTCCGGCGCTCTCCAGCCCACCTCCGGCGCTCTCCAGTCTGGCGGTCTCCATCCCGGCGCTCCCCAACCCAGCTCCGGCGCTCTTCAGTCTGGCGGTCTCCATTCCGGCGCTCTCCAACCCAGTTCCGGCGCTCTCCAGCCCACCTCCGGCGCTCTCCAGTCTGGCGGTCTCCATTCCGGCGCTCTCCAGCCCGGCTCCGGCGCTCTCCAGTCCAGCTCTGGCGCGCTTCAGTGTGGCTGTCTCCAGTCTAGCGAAAGTGCTGTTTTTGTGGAGAACAACGTCTAGTTTCGACGTCTTCCCGTTATCAATAGCAAGTCACACAAATATATATATATATATATATATATATATATATATATATATCTATATATATATATATATATATATATATATAATCGATGATTTGCTTGCAATATTGACTAATCGTCCCTGTAAAAAGAATCCTCAGCACTAGACTGCATTTCTGTAGCACTGCGCGACCGAGCGCTGCTTCATTAAGTCTGTATGTCGGTGGCAGCAGCACACCATGTGCATAGCACTCACTCATTCACCTTGCAGATGATCTGAACTGACCTGATCACTGATCATGTGATAGGGCGAATTCGAGTCGCTTTAGGTGCTCGCTAATTGCTCCTGACAGGGACTGCTGGCGGCCGCTGGCGGCGGCCGCGTAGAAGGTTCTGTGACGTCAGAGGGCAGAACGGACAGAGGTGTAATACCAAGGATTGCGGCTCGTTAAACGTTCCCCCTAAATTCTGCTGTTGACCTGGAATTTCACGATTAGACAGACGACGTAGTGCACGCTGATTGGACACTGCTAAAGCATGGTCATCCGATCAACAGGTTCAACCTCAATATTCAAACAAATATCAACCAAGGTTCTCAGGACAAGTGCCAGCTGCACTCATTTAGCAAAATGGCCTAACTCTCATCCATGTCACTGAAGCCTACCCATTCACGGCTAACGTGGTTCATGGAAACAGAGGGCTGAGGGGAGGATGGACCATATAACATGAAATCACCATCATGGGCAGGAGTAACCACATGTTAAGGAGGGAAACATAAGCCTTATGCTGTGCACATTGCAAGCTGAACATAAACCTTATGTTATGTGCCTTGCAAACTGAGCAGTCGGTTGAACAGAAAGTGATTATGCTCGTTGGGAGGAGAACAGACGGCAAAGTGCAAACGAATCAACATACCACCATGGAGACAAGGTGGCTCTGAAAGCTCCTGGAGTGCTTTTCTGTAATAACTCTTGACCGACTAAACACGTGACAGTTGGCTTGTTCATAAGGAAGTTTTAAGCATCTGATCAAATCCTGCAAGCATTTCATCATGGTTGAAAAACCTTCTGATCTTCTGCATATGAGGGTTGACAAAAACTGACACTTGCGAGTCAGTTGGTGTCGAAATTGCGAAGCTGAAAACAAATGTCAACAGACCAGACCATATTACAACAGACCATCCCAGCTAGACGAATCTCAAACCTTTGTATTGGTCTGTGCTCGCTAACGCTTGCAGCATGAGCGTATGTGGAGGACACGTCGAAACGTTTACATTTCGCTGTTTGAGCAAGTTGAGGCGCAACATGTTGACAGGCATGGTAGCTTTAATCAGGATAGCTTTTAGTACGTGGCAGAAATGAATTACAAACTATATCACATCAGTGCTAACGTCGGAGATCAGTGGTGGCACAATGCTTTTCCAGTACCCCTCAGAACAGTGCTTTTCACAGATTTTTCAGCCAGGGTTCCCTTCACATATCAAACAGTACAAAATATCAAATAACTAGGCTTATTGCTTGTCGTAGGAATCGCGACTGGCCATGGCGTCCTGCGACGAGCGTGATCAGTTTGCTACGTAGCGTTTTAAAGCGTCCCGTTATTGGGACAGATGGGCTCGAGTGCTTGCCACCCAGTAATGCGTTGACTTCAATGCAAGGTTGCGGGCTGCTGTTGGTTGTGTTCATGTCGTGAGAAGCTAACTGGCTAGAGGAACGCAACTAATCGTCAGTTTTCTAAGGTAATAGCATTAAAAAGCCATGCCGATCTAGGGGGGCTTGCTGTTTGTAAATACTTGAGCTGTAGGTATTTACTGTGCACTCCAGGGGTAATTGGAGACGTTGGAGCGGCACATGTCAAGGATTCATTCGGGCCTTCCTGCTGCTGGGAGGAAGAGCGGCTTTAAGGTAAGAAGCTGAGCATCACTGTTGTAGGCCTCTCACATTGCCCGTTGCACCTCTGGCCTAGCGTACTGATCGGTGGACAGACGTGAGATAAAACGCATTTATTGTCATCATATTGCATAGAAAGCTAAATAAAGGTGCTAGAGGTGTTCAAAAATGTCTTGCATTTTTGATACCGATGTTGTATGAGTTTTGATCAAAATAACTGAGATCATGAAAGGAAGTGAAACTTCTGCACCTCCAATAATTATGCGAAAATAGTAAAGATGGCCAACGGTTCCATTTGATTGTTCGATGACATCACCAACAAAAGTGATTTTGTTTTGAGATGCTTGTAGAACCACGCTATTGGTTAATGTAGTGCTACAAGAATGCATGCAGTTTTGCAAAATACATAGGTGTAGAAGAGGGAGTAACTTGCAGAAGAAAAAAATGGGCGAGCCTGCCTCCGAAGTACACTTGAAATAGTTTTCTCTCTGGAAATGACGGACTTTCTTTTCACGGTTGAAAACAAGAGTATAGTCTCTCAAAATTACTATTGGGGGGCTACACCCTAAAATTTTGATGAATGGAAAGTAATGGATATAAATGATAACTAAACATCGGAAACTAAATCCCTGTCCAGGAGGCACAATCGCATCCCCGCCCCCAGAGCAACTCCATAGGAGTTGCGTGTATATATACGCGTATAGGCTGTTTATGTTAAGTATGCTTTTATCTGATACTTTTATTAATTTAGTCTTAATCGTCATTCAGTGTCTGGTGGCCAGCTAAGAAACTTTAGTGCATTGAAATCCCGAAACAAAAATGCTTGATGGTTATGCCTAATTGCATTTAATTTGTTTTGTTTTCGTGTTTTCAAATTGTTTTGTTTTTCTTAGAGTTGTACTGCAACGATTTCTGAAAGATTTGGCTTCAGGTGACAATTTAGACGGTTTCAGATTTCGGTGGTGACAGAAAAGGCCATTTTTACCGCTGCGTTTCATTTTCTACCTTTCATAGGCAACGAGTGACGTCATCTTGGTTCAGCTCGTGCCAGCCGCATTTCGCGATCATGAAAAGGATGGCGTTTGATTTTTGTTGAGATCGTAATGATTTTCTGCATTTTAATAGGCTTCATGTCACTCAAAGAGAGGTATTGAAACGTATTGGTTTTATACGTACGCACGTACGTACGTATTGGTTATATATATATATATATATATATATATATATATATATATATATATATATATATATATATATATATATATGTATATATGGTTCTCTTGTCTTACCTTACGCACTGTTTGTACATAACCGAGCAGACTGTCATGCTTAGGGTACCTGTAGTGTAGTGGTCGGGGGCCGCGCGTCTGAGGAACCAGGGGTACGGGTTCCTTTCCTCTCGGTGTTCTTCCCCCCTTTCCGCCCCTTCTTTCCAGGAAGATAGGCGGGGGACGCATTCTCAGCAGACGAATTTGTCGTAAAGTCACAACGACGCACGGACTTAATGCACAAGCTTGACACTTACGACCTGATTTGACTCATTATTTAGCTTGACTCATTTATTATTTATCACAAAGGGCTTCGCGGGTTAGGCAGAACAGTAGGTACCCACCTGGAACAGGCAACGGGCTGCGTGGGATAGATTTCAAGAAACCATGGGAATGGGTAAGGGTAAGAGTAAAGTTTTTTAGGGAACATTACTCGTCTCGTCACGCGCCCTTTTGTGGAGTAACAGCGACTGCAGAGGTCATATTAGCGCTCAGGGGCCATCGCGCAACCGGGGTTTGAACCCAGCCACCACATGGAGTCCGAAGGCGCTCACCACTTGGCCATTACGCCTTTAACGGGTATGTGGGTATGACGCTTATGATTTGTCGGGAAAATGCCTCAAGCAATGGGACATATTGCGATTGCTTGTCCTTTTATTACTTATGAGCTCTATTCACACTGCTTTTGTCATCCTTTACGGGAAAAGTAAGTTTCGATGAAAACTGTCCTGAAAAAGTGGTTATTTTATTTCAAACATTGTTCTCCATGATTTTTAATTCAAGGGATGGAGAATGCAACCGAATGTGTGGCGGGCGGATACTTCTTACGAATGGGTAGCGATAAGGTATTGACACAGTCTCATGTGTATCGGATGCAGTTGGTAAAGGAAATCTTACCCAGAATGCATCACAAATGACACCTACTAATGTGAAAAATACGGTGCCGGATAAAGAGCTTTGTGCATGAGTGAACTAACATCAGCATTTTAACGTCATAACGCACAACATTCTGAAAATATACCTACCCCTACCAGTTTTACATTGTGACCTGATCTGACCCATCAAAGGCCGTCTGCACGGGTGAACAAAGACACTGTCCAGCTGCAGGTTTTCGCGAGCTATTCGATGACCATTCCCGCTTAGCCTCGTCGTGATAAGTTGCTTAAAAAGCCGGTGACTGTGTGGCCCATCCGTTCAGAGAAGATGAGAAATTACATGTTCGGCGACGGCTACGCAATAAAAGTATCTGATGAGGTGTCGCAAACAGAACGTGTATGAGAATAATGGACCTTTTTCACTGACCGAACGCCGCGCGGTGCCAAAGCAGCGTGCGTGTTATTCACCTTCTCTTCTATATTACTAGAGGAACAATGTGTGTGTGTGTGTGTGTGTGTGTGTGTGTGTGCGTGTGTGTGTTCTTTGGCTCACCTGCAGGCCAAACGGTCGGGAGATTTTGCATGAAATTTGCACACGACCGAGATCCGCTGGCTGCGCTTGACGGAGTTGCATCAAAATACTGGATTTCGCAAAACTAAACGCGTGCCGAGCGAAAAAAAACCGCAAAAAATCCCATAAGTCTAGCACGGGCGACACCAATTTCGCGATTTCACCCGACGGCCCGACACGCCTCGCTTCCCGGAGCCGTATCTCGGTAACCAACGGTTGCAGCGACATGCAACTTGCGTGGTACGATAGAGCATGAAATGGGTCATCGTAATAAGGTGCGTTTTTTGGCAACGCGTTCCACGTGACACGCGCACATGTGTTAACAAGATGAAATCGGCCGTTTTTAACGCGGTCTTACGTTCACTGTAATATCTCAGCGTAAAAAGCAGGTAGAGGCCTGAATTTTGTTTCTCAATATTCACAATTAAAGCGGCTACATTTTCAGTGTGCATCGCGAGTTTTTGCAACGCACCGTTGTGCTGCAAATTGCAATACATTTTGCAACGGGCAGAGTTTTTAAAACCAAAGCCGAATACAAGCCGCTGCCGTCAAAAGTATGGGCGATATAGCGTTGAAAACTACATCATCGTGTCGGCCGATTTGTGCTGTCTCTGACGCACCCTTTTGTTAATCACATTTTAAAAACCGTCGCTCGCAATTGAGCCTAGACTAACGGGCCGCATGACTGTTTTTTCGCAGCGACGGCGGCAAGTTGCTGCCCCGGCGCCCGGCGTACACACAAGGTGCTAAGGGTTAAAATGGCCGTTCGCGCGGCAGGCTGTCGACTTTGTTCATATCGCCGGCCCTTCTCTGCCGTGCATTCGGTCTTTCCGGCTGTGGCATGGTCTGTGGGCTGCCCGTGAGTGGCGTCTCTGCTCACGCATGGGAGCCGGCGGCGCGCTGTGCGTGATGGTCCCCGTGTTCGCAGTGCGCGTACATGCGTGGATTGTGTTTTCAACATTCGCAATTGACACGGCTAAACTTTCAGCTCATCGCGAGTTTGTGCAGCGCAACGTTGCGCTGCAAATTGCAGGACAAATTGCAAGTTGCTAAGTTTGAAATGACTGGCTGTTGTAATTCATTGCCTCCGGCCGATTATGCACAAAAAGGTGTATCATGTGAAATGGTACGGTCACGCGTATCGCGTCACACGGGCTCACCGATGGGTTTTGCTCTCTTCCACGCGTTTTACGCCACCTTTCGGCATACATGGCACAAACACGTCCGAGATTGGCGCGCTTCCATGATGAATGGAACGACCGAGATGATTATGTGTGGTGACAAGTGCGACATGTGATGGTGCCCACGTAGTGAACTACGGTCTTACACATTTTTGCTCTTTTGAGAGGCTTGCGCGTTTTTGTTATAGTTCAGAAACCAGAGAAGCATGTACGTCGAGACTGACATGTTTCGATAAGCGATCTAACGGCCAGTTACTCAAACGTGTACGATGTTATGCTGCACGTGTCATGTGGCACGTGCACATTAGCTGTGAAGATATATTTTGCCGATTTCGCCCAGTTTTACGCTTTACGCGGAATTTCCGCTCTGATGGCACGTAATAGCACGAGAAGGGCATGCTGTGATAGGCTATTAAAAGGGAAATCCCTTGGTGTCACGAGTGCGGGGTGGCACGGTACACGTGTCGGGCACACACGAGCCAGCAAGATGTGTTTTTGCTCTTTTCCACCGGTTTACACGTTTTGTGCCACATTTCGGCACCCAGAGCACAGAGCGGCTGGGGAGTGGCATGCATTCATATTAAATCGAGCAGACAAAGATGTTGCATTAATTGTCATGTCGCACGTGCTAAGTGTAACGCGTGCACGAGCCAGCAAGATAGATTTGGCCGTTACCGGCCGTTTTTCACTCTTCGATACAATACAATGCTGTTTAACACGACGGCAGTGCGTGCTGCCATCCTTCAAAAGGCTGACAGTTGATGGAAGCGGCCAAAATCACCGGCCACACCTCACGACCATTCGCTCATCCCCTGAAATAGGTTCGGCTGTGCTGTAGAGAGCGCGGCGAAATGCGCTCTCTCCTGCCGGCGGCCGCCAGAAACAGCCAGCACCGCACACGGCCTGGGCCGAGTCTTTTTTTCACACTTTATGCGTTATCTCGGCAACCAGGGCACCTAGAACCGTGATTAAAACTCCGAAAGATACATAATGAAAATTTCCCAATTTTACATTAACGCATCGAGGTAAGTGCGCAAATGCCAGTTACATCAAGTGCAGCGATGCGCTGAGATT
This sequence comes from Pollicipes pollicipes, assembly GCF_011947565.3. Lineage (NCBI taxonomy): Eukaryota > Metazoa > Arthropoda > Thecostraca > Pollicipedomorpha > Pollicipedidae > Pollicipes > Pollicipes pollicipes. Next base: position 11,163,196 of record NW_023596818.1, read on the forward strand.
ACGCGTGCGAGTTCTGCCGGGTATGTTTTACGTTCGGAGGCACGTGCAATTTTGTTCAATATCACTTCCGCCTATCAGTTCAGAGTTATCATGCTGGCAGATATCTGCCTTCGATGTACTAAACGATTCTGCCAATGCTGAGCCTGATCCTGACCCGGGGTGCGTGCGTAATAGATGACGTCACTTGATCGAGCCCGCTGCGGGGATCTCGTTACATAAGGTGACCGAGCGCGCGGCGGGGCTCACATTGCGTAAGCTGACTAAGCCCGGTGCATGGATCACATTTACGGACCAGACCAGCACCGCTTACGATGCGTTTCGCTCTTAAGGCGCTGGATAAGATGGTAACAATGTCATCTTACGTCTTGTATTAGCCGCAAAGATTGGCGTTCTGGGCTGTTTTTGGAGGTTGACATCAAAAGAAACTGCGGCGGTGCAATCTCCCGAGTGCATTGGTCGAGAGCTTGTAATTTCATAGCAGCTAGCTAACTTACCTACACTACCTAGATGAAACTGCGCTACCATGTCAAGATATGTAATTGCCGGTGTTTTTAAGGCTTAACGCTGCTAGCAGGTAAATGTGTCCACAATTGTATGAAATACATTTGGGGAACAGATGTGCCAAGTGTCTTGCGTATCAGACCCTCGTACGGGTAAGCATGGGAGCGGTTAGGAGAAAGCGGGAATGCAAGAAGCAAAAGAAGAGTAAAAACGAAAATAAATGGTAGAATCAGAGACGGGCGAGATAATAGGAAGCAGTGAAGTTCAGATTATGGCAAAACAAAAGGAACCATAGAAATTTGGAAAACTTTTGATAGAACACCGTGACAACTGCCGCTTGTATTACATATCCAATGCATCGTCGCGTTGCAAGGCATCTCCGGCCGGACGCAGTGCTGCGCCATGTTGCGGGCCAAGTACATGCATCGGGCCGACGCTTTGGTAGCGGCGCAGCTGGGCCACAAAGGTCGTGGCCGCTGATTCATCGGGACCGCTTCGCACGACGGTGACATGGGTGACCTTTGCTGACCGGCACCAGTAGGGCTGACCGGTGGCGGCGGCCGGAGAGGGGGCCAGCGGCCGCCCCGGTGAGGATGCGCCGACACCAGCTGCCCCTGCTGGTGCTGGTGCTGGTGGGAGGTGCGGTCGTCACGGAGCCGCGGCAGCCGCACGGGTAGGTGCTCGAGGTCGTGCCGCCGTGCCCATGTGCGGCGGCTGCAGCGACCACGGGATGTGGCGGGATGAGAGTGATTCCGCGAGCCCTTCCCGCCTTCTTCGTCACCTCGGCCCCGATTCGTGTGACGTCCAGGAGTTTGTCTCCTTGTTGGTTTTGTCACCGGTCACCGTCAGGCTTAGGTGGGGAATCTAGCGCTTTTTTATTTTTATATAAACATATTAAATATATATTAATTTAATTTAATCCAATTTTATGTAATTATTATTTATCATTAATATACTTTTATATAATTATTATATATGATTAATATACATTTACATTATTATTATATCAAATTATTCAATATATAATAAATATATATTAAATTAGCGCTAGCAATTGTTTGAATGTCGGCCGTCATTGTCATAGTCCGCGGAACACACGCGTTTAAGGAGAGCTCTGGTCCCTAAGGCTCTTCCACAGTAACGCACACAATTTGCTGCGCGAAGGTATCGACTAGAAGTTATGTGGCTTAGTCCTTCGGGTAATGTCCACCATTTTCACGTTGCATTTCACGACCTTTATCGCCTTTATTTGCTATGTTTCTAGTTCTTGAGTAGCTAGATGACACTAAGAAGGTCAAAAGTTTTATCGTAGCAGGCGATCCTCACCACGCATGGTCCGGGGTTACAGCTGTCGTGATCTGTTGTGTTCTGGTTGTTGTGATCTGGTCTCGGTTATGAGATGCGGGTGTCGAAAGGATGTATTCTTAGTCATGAGTAATTAAGCTGAACTCTCGTAGAGCGAGAACGATCTTCGCACGCGCGAAGACCATCAAGGTGGCCAGCGGTCTTGTCATTGGCCCCTTAATGAGATAAAGCCGTCCCAAATAACGGTCGACAAGGGGCCAGCGATATCCGGTTGATATCCCCAGACACCTAGTGACCTTTCAATCGGGGTGACCTTCAGATCAGGGTGATGAAATAATGGATTCTGCGGGCTGCTCCAAATACCGCGAAACGAACACTGCGCCGCCAGGACGCTATTGCAACGGCGTAGCGGATTTTAACACGTCTGATGGTGAAGTCCAAAATTTGCCAGCATGTTGCATCGTGAACAGCGTGAGCCTGGCATCGACCTTGCAACAATAGGCTACTAGGCTGTTATATAAAACAATAATAGGCTGCTATTATATATAAATAACAAGAGGCTGTTAGGGCGTGAAGCGTTCATCATGCTTCGGGATGCCTAGGTAGCTCGGTTCCTTGGCTTTTTACCATGCGTATTGGCCGTGGGATATGGGCGTCAAGTGAATTTGCTGCAAACCTTTTCCAGAATTCGGCAGCATATTAAGGCCTACAGATGAGGCCTGATTTATAAATACCTGCGCTAAAGCTGGGTGCATAACAGCTCTACCAATATGCCCACAAACCCACATACCCATAGGTTGGTAGGTACGTAGGTAGGTACCTTTCCGCATGGTGCCACAATTCAAACGCCGTTTCCCCGGATTGACTGCACACTATTTTGCACTGCGATAGCAAACGCGCTACACGCACTCAGGTGAGAGTCAATTTGACCGCTTTTGACCACTTTTGACCACTTTTGACCACTTTTATATGTTTTTTTGGAAAGGTTTCTGGGCAGCGCGGCGCAGCCACGCCCAAATTTTGCATAGTTATCAACAATCGAACAGCGGATCGTTTGGTACCAACAAATTAAGATTTATCTTTTCAGGTCACTAACCTCGGGCAGGCCAAAGTCGGGCAGGTCAAAGTCAGGTCATGGATTTAGCGAAGATATTGTGTAGGGAATCGTGCAATCTGGTGCAACAATGGAGTGTTAGACGAAACCATACCTATTTCAGATAGTTTCTTAACACACACTACAATTAAATGAAAAAGTTCCATTGAACTAGGGTTAGTTATGAAGCTCAGACGAAGGTCAAACTGACTGTTTTGTTGCTGTGCGGCCTGCTGTATGGAATTGATTCTAGTGCTTATTTCGAATGTATTGATAAGAGGAACCACAATACACATCTTCCATCGACTTCCTAACACGCACTGAGATGAGGGATCAAATGGACCGCCCGAAGGTTTTCCAGAATGGTTTACTAACGCATCCGCACCAAATTCTGCATAGCTGTAGACAACTAAATTGTGGATCGCTCAGTATTAAAAATTTAGATGTACCTTGTAAGGTCGCTGACCTACGGCAGGCCAAAGTCAGCCCATGGATTCTGCGAAAGTCAATTTCTACGAAGTCGTTCAATCTGATGCAACAACGGAGTGTTAGACGAGACCATGCATCTCTGAGATGCTTGTTCAGGCAGCACAACAATTGAATGAGCAAGTTCAATGGACGTAAGGTCAGTTTTGAAGGTCAGACCATGGCCAACGCCAATCTTTTTCAGTACTCTAGGGCCTGCCGTGTGCGGTAGTTTCTGGTCCTCACTTCGAGGTTATTGACGACAGGAATCGCATTATAAATATTTCATGCACTTCCGAAAGGTCAGAATAGGTTGCTGACCTGACATGACCGAGATCAACATTTTGTTTTAGGAACATACCGCCCATCGTGGTCTTTGTCGCTTATTCAGATGCAAAACTCAGAGCAGTCTTGTGTGATTTCGGTCACCATGACCTTCGAAGGGTCAAACAAGGTCACTGACCTTAACTGGTTATATGAAATTCTGCTTAGAACAGGTATCTAAGTTCTGAGGGCACTTTTCAAGACTGACCTGGAAATTGACCTTGTTTGACCTTATTTGATCGGAATGTCGTGATCTAGGAACCTCAAACTTTGACCTGCGTGAGTTCAGATACAGGTCAATGCACCCTGTAAATTTTGTGTCTCCAGCTCTCTTAGTTCCTGAGACCTCAGAGGGTTCAAATTGACCCCCACCCGAGCGAGCGGTATCCAGCCGGGCGCGTGTTAAACGTCAAAAAGGTCACTGATCTGAAATGACCCAGGTCAACATTTTGGTTCAATGAATATGCTGCCTGATGTATTCTTTAACGCCTACTCAAATACAAAACTCAAAGCGGTCTTGTATCATTTTGGTCACCACGACCTTCAAAAGGTCAAAAAGGTCACTGACCTTAACTGAGCATTAGCAACTTTTTCCTTGAAAGAGGTGTGTAGGTTCTGGCGCAATTTGAACACCAACCTGTAGTTTGACCGTGCTTGACCTTATTTAATCTAGGGGTCATGACATAGGAACCTTAAATTTGGATACAAATGAATTTACGTACAGGCCAACAAACCCTGCGGATTAGATGTTTCTAGCTCTCTTGGCTTATGAGATCTCAGGCGGGGGTCAACTTGACCCTCCACCTGAGTAAAGGGCATTCAAGCGTCCACCTGGGCGCGTGTTAATAAACTCAAAATATGTATTTCCTTGTTTCCCTTGAATTGCTTGTGATGCGGTTATGGTCGAATATTCACTGCAAAGCAGCGAACTGAGCGGGAGGGGGATGATCATCCCCTATCCTCCCCTAGACGAGTCTAGCCCGCTCACACAAAGCTACCTGCCGTGCTCCAATTACTTTGGTCAAGTAACACTAAAATTTGCCAACACAACTTCTACCAATGCAGGTCACAGCAAGACAAAAATGACTGAGCGCCCATCCAGGCAGTACTATTTTATTCGGCTCTGAAATATATCTCAGCAAGGGATTTTACCAATTAGTTACATGCCACACTTACATGTCATCCTTGCTTGATTCGTGCACCGCATGCCCATCAATATCTTTTACTTTTTACATGACTCAGGATGTTTCATATCCTCATTAACTAGCTAGATAACGCAAAGTATTGCACGCGAAATTCTTTATCTTACAGTGTATTTGTGACTACTGCCTACCGATCCAGTGGAAATTTGTTTGGAATACAGATGTTGAAATATTATTGCCCCACAAAAACAAAAAATTGCACTCATAAGACACTTTTGAAAATAATTTGCAACACCATAAAACCACGTTGTTGTTCTCATTGAGCATAACCCACCAAAAACTGTTGATCAAAAACTGTTCGTCTGCAGTACGATAGCATTTAGTACTTTTGATTCTGGACAGCTGACTTTTGGTCCCAAACAGCGTCGACGGGAACATTTACGTACGGTGTCAGGACCGGTATGAAACTCGGCAAGCAGAGAACATATTTTGGATGGAGTTATTCTTTCTGGGAAGGATGGGCAATAGTTGCTTATGGGAATGGCCGCGGACCTGATTTTGACCCTTGCCCTGACAGAGGCATTATATATATATATATATATATATATATATATATATATATATATATATATATATATATCGGCTAATTCTAAATTGATAAGTTTCTTTACATAGGCTATCAGTCTTTTTGACAATAGGCCTCACGAATGGCCCATGTTCGTGGGCCGCGGCACCTATCGATAGCATTAAAAGCAGCAAATATATTTCTACAATTGACATCATCGCGAATAAGTTTTGTTCGTTGTATTGCCTTAAATTACTACACTTCTGTTATCAGGTATTATCTTCGGGCTCAGAAAAAAGTTAGCAAGGTAGATACCGTTCAAACCCACATGCGGGGTGGAGGTAGGACATGTCGACTACTTCGATTTTTTTTCAAACACACATGCAGAATACGCGAATAGTTCAAGCAAAATTCACGACTTTGTGAATGGGACACCTTTAATTTCGAGAAAACTGGTATCATAGATCAAATTGGTCATGTCTGACCTAACAAAAAATGAGAAGTGCAAGAAGGTGACATACTTTTTTAACGCAACAACAACGGCTGATGCAAGAATTCTAAAGCCCGCTATAGAGCACTAATTTAGTGGTCATGCGACTCAGCACATTTATCGCTGGGCAGCATTAATGACGTGCACCGTTTCGAGCACTAGCACCCTTCTCTCTTCGTTGCATCCGTTAAGAACGACATTGTTATGTACCAGAAAGTCTCGTCTGACATGTAGTCGGTATGGTACCCTTAAACGATCTTCAGGGCGCCGTTTTACCCTTTACCTTTGACCTACATGCATAATCCTGCATTTCGTCACGGTGAATCTGGAGAAGAGGTTTGGAGGTAAGCCATCGACTGTTGTCGAGTTATTGGTGGCCTAAGGACAGAGTTTCCCAGTTATCACCTTCCATAGACGATACGACACAATACAACATGCGTCACGAAATACTGTAGTCACGCGAGAGCCTGAACTTGTTATGCCGCAAATCCTTCCAAGCCGTTTGCGAGACGATGCTGGAGTGACGTATCAAGCGCCCTCTCAGTTAACCCACGTGAAAGGGCCTAGCGCTTTAACACGCGCTCGGGTGGGGGTTAAATTGACATTCCCGAAGGTTTTTCCAGAATGGTTTCCGAACGGCGCGGCGTACCCGCGGCAAAACTTGCATAGCTGTGGGCAATTGAATAGCGGATCGTTTGACATAAAATTTAGATGTACCGCGTAAGGTCGCTGACCTATGGCAGGTCAAAGTCAGGTCATGGTTTCAGCGAAGCCAATTTCTAGGGAATCGTCCAGTCTGATACAATAACGAAGTGTTTGATGAGGCCCTACATCTCTGATATGCTTTCTTAGGCATCACAAATATTGAATGAGAAAATTACGTTGACTTAAGTCAGGTACAAAGGTCGGACCAAGGTCAAAACAAACCTTATTTATCACTCTAGGGCTTGCTATATGGGATAGTATGGGGTGCTCATTTCGAATTTATTGACAGCAGGAACTGCACTACATCTTACATCGACTTCTTGGAGGCCAGAACAGGTCATTGACCTAAGATGACCCGGGTTAACATTTTGTTTAGGAACATACTGCCTAGCGTAATGTTCTGAATGAGTTCACGTACAGGTCAAGACACCCTGTAAATTTGGTGTCACTAGCTTTCTTAGTTCCCGAAATCTCAGTGTGGGGGGGGGGCAAATTACCCCCATCCCCACCCGAACGAAGGGTATCTAGCCGGCTACCCGGGCGCATGTTAAGGGATCGAAGGCTCCTCTGAGGCGTGAGCCAGCCCGAAAGCCAGTTGTGAGGCAATCATATCGTCAGACGCGCTTAATCTCTATCCATCAGTTTTCATCAAAGTCACTGTTACAAGTAGCTTGGCTTCCACATGAGGAGTACTGCCGGGATAAGATGTCTTCTCTGAAAGCTGGGATTGCCGAGATGCGCATCAAAGAGATGCTTTGCTCTAGAAGAACTGCGCAACAGCATTCAAGGACATGCAAAAGTCTGCGGTGCACGTGGTCCTGCTGTTTGTTTTTGACAAGCACCGCTGAAAGAATACTCCGTTTTTTAATCAGATTTTAGTGACGTACATCGTCTTGGCCCATCCGCTTCCTGCGGCCATCAGTACTCTGCGCGCGACCCTAACGATAATCAGCTGGCTGCCGGTGTCAGCTTCCTGATCAGGCTCACCATCGGTGAATATTTCGGTTATAAACTCTACTGTATTTGGTTTTACCTCTGTTGTGATAAAGCTCTGGGCTAGATCCTTCCAGGCTTTGAAATAAGGATCTGATAATGGATATTTTGCTCCGACTGCATTTGCGATATATCCGCTGAGTGTGAGAGATCTGTTTGGTTTTTTTTATTCATAAAAAATAATGTCCTGCCTACGTTGTAATACAATTCTTTATGGTGACTTGACGAGAAAAGCCGTCAAAATATTCGTGTTGGGTGTGAACGTGTTGTTTGGTTGTAAACAATAGGTGTCCTAGTGTTGCGTTGCCAAATACCAACAAAAAGATATGGATCTAACCTCTCATCACCACTTAGTAGGTATTATGAATTTCATCGATGGAAAAGAGTAGTAGAAGAGTAAAGAGAAGAGTAGAAGAGTAAAAAATAGCTCAACCCACCCGCAAAACATACCAACAAACGGGTTTCTCACCGGATTTTTCTCACCGCAATTCCTGACTTTGAAAAGATTGCTTGGTTGGTTGGAGGGCAGCAATCCGTTCGCGTTGGCTTACGCTTGCCTCTCCAAAACGACACCTGGAATCTGGATATCATGGCATATGCTGTGAATCCGTCCATCAAACCCGACGACAATGTTGCCAGATTAAAAATAACTGCCGACATAGCATTGATGAGCTTTTTGATGCATCGTTCTGGCTTCCGCGCCTTTGACTTGGCATCATCGCTTAGATTAAAGATGGTTCACACAAAACTATTCATATATTCGTCGATCCTTCCATTCTAACGATTCGAGATCCTGTCTCATCGTCGGAGGAGACTAAATGGCACAAGAAATAAGTTTTGAGGTTTAAAGGATGAGACATTGTGCACTACTGTTGGAAAACATCTTTTGGTACGGAGAATATAAATGAAGCATAACTAATTGAAGTAAGACAGAATCCTATTTTCATTTTCATACATGTAAGAAACAATCATATCGGAACACTACAAAGACACAATGGGAACACTTTTGCCACAATCACATCAGAAGTGCTCACCGCCCACCATTTAGTAGTTTAAGAGTCGTGCAAGAATTTGTCTGTCTGTTTAAGGCCGGAGAGAGTTCGTTAATGAATATGCTTTCCCATCAGAACTTGATCAAACTTTCGGGGAATACGGCCGTGTATATATACGGCATATGGTAATGGTAATGCTTGTAACAGCATGCCAATAAATAAAAAATATTCCTTGCGATCAATTCCTAATACCTACTAAGTGGTTGATGAGAGGTCAGATCTATATCCGTTTGTTGGTATTTAGCAACGCAGCACTAGGACCCCTATCGTTTACAACTAAATTTTGTCATCAATAAAATTGAGCGACGAATATATGAGTAATTTTGTGCGAACCATCTTTAATATAAGCGATGATGCCAAGTCAAAGGCCCGGAAACTAGAACGATGCATCAAAAAGCTCGTCAATGCTGAGTCAGCAGTTATTTTTGATCAAATATGTATCAAAGAAAGAATTCTGCCAAAATATTCCAATATATATATATATATATATATATATATATCATTATAATATATGTATATATAATATATATGTATATAAAATATATATGCCGTTTAGCCTCCAATAACTCGAGAGCCCGCGGTGTTCGAAACCCGAAACCGCATGTGCTCTGAATCAGCGTGACGAGAGGAAGGTCTATGCAACACTGTGCTCCGGGTCGGAGCGCTGGTGTGTAGTGCGGCGTGAACAAACGGATTCTTCTGTAACAAACGTTACAGAAAAAACGTACGGGCGCTTGCATATCACAGGTCAAGTGCGATGAGCACACACCATAGGGGAACGACACAATGAGCGAAGACACCACAAAGGGCGGGCACTAGAAGTGTGGGGCGATGCAAGCTGCCACGATGAAACACTCGTGCTCAGTCTGGTCTGTGGTGACGAATGGTCATGATTCAGTGATTTTTACGCGGCCACAGTGTCTGGAGGTAAGTAAAATTCGAGTTGAGTTTTCCTCAATGGCACGATATCCTTTATGTTCTTCTAGTGGTTGTTACGAGCATTAACAGCCAGCCTGCGACGAGCTGCCTAACAATTTCACTGGCCCAGTATTCTGATAACCTCACTAACAACACACAGCACAATCACGATCATCGCACCGCACTGCGTCATTACTTTTGGCTGCTTTCTGTTATGACCCTAGATCAGCCTTAGCACAGCCCTAGCAAAGGTGTCCCCGACATTGACAAAATGTATGCACGTGGTCTAGACGTCCGGTCACGCGCTAACCCGGCAGGGCCTGTCTATTCAAAATACTGCCCGGTGCTTTTCAAATATAGCCTTGGTTTGACCTATGGACGGCTGCGACGCGGTCACAAGCGACCTGAAGTAATATTGATTCACCCGAACCACATTGTAATGCTCGGCCCTCGCTCTGAACAGCATTAGCATCAAATTACCATTCCATTTGTCCGTTGTTCCAGCACTTACAGCGGAGTGGAGCGGGGGTGACATGGGGTCTGGACCATTGCGAATTCAGTGCCTTTTGCGACTTAGAGCAGCAATATATTCCAGGCCGGCTGGAATCGGGGACCACGAGGTCCGAAACAATAGCAATTCGAACTAGGACTGCACCCGTGTTGGAACCAGCGGCTCTGCTCACGGTAACCGGCGGAGGCTCCACAAAATGCGCTGCACCGTCGTGTAGTCCCCTCAAGGATTGCGCCACTGGTGCGTAACCATTGCAAGCAGACTGAGAGTGGCAGCTGGCCACGGCGCGTGGACAGGACACCAGTGACGACCTCCTTTTTGGACTCCTCGCCCCGGTCCGTGCCCTGTGAGCTCGGACATCTACACATGAGCTGACGTCCAGGCGGCGAGTTCGTTCACGGCAGTCTCCCACTGCTTTGAGAGCTGGTGCTTGACTGAATTGGGAACCGGACTTAAGCACTTCACGCGTGGCCGTTGGTTTGGTCTTCAGTGCTGCACTGATCTCGGGAACCGCCAAAGCGAGGCATAGGTGTCTAGTCGGTGCAGCGTTGTCTTGCGGCTCCTGCCGCGGTTGGTCCGTCAGCAAACATGATGCAGTCTCTGTCAGGGTAGAGGAGAATCCCTCCACCCTGGATCTAGAACAACGCCCTCAGCGCCGCCGCGTGTCCTTTCTCTCGTGGTTTGGTGCACCGAGTGGTTCTTTATACGCCTCAAATGAAATGCATCGCACCCTCGTGGTCTCGCCAGGGATGCATCTCATAAGAAGAGCGCCACGGCGCGCGCCCCGGACGGTCCAGCGGTCCAGCACCCTCTGAGCGCAGCCTGTGGCTGAGAACGACGTCCTCACATGGCTTTGGTAGAAGGGGTCTGCCCGTTTTAAGGACGATGACACCAGGCCCATGTCTCGTAAGCTTGATCTAGTGGCAGGGGAGAGCCGTGAGGGGCCTCCTGGCTAGATCATGTTTCGCATATCGTGACACACTTGTATACTCCCCCGTTCTTTATTTGTCCACGTGGAGAGTGAGTGCTCGATCGCACCAACCTCCCGAGGCGTAAGTCTCCCTGTTGTTGATCCTGCTACGTTCGATTATCACCACGGCATCCGCCGGTCTCTCGTCGCCTTCTCAAGCTTTGCCCGTGCAACAAAGTTAAGGTGGGCGAACGCGTAAATTGATGAAGCGCGATTGGAAAACCGACGCAATGTGAGCAGTGCGTGCCTACCGCGGTGAAAACCAGCGGCTTCCACAGTATTACAGGTATTGTGTACAATTGTCGTTGCCAGGAAAATATCCGGCCTTCCTGATCCAGGCTCCGCAAGGACATCCCATCTAAGTGATCGCCGAACGGCAGCAACGACTGGTGGCCAGGTTATTGGCCATTCGTGTTGTCACTCTTGATCACCCGGCCTCCTATTTCCTTCCGATAAGCATCCAGACTTAACATAATCCCAATGGACTGCTCACAGTCAAATTCAGAGACAAGGACGCTTGAGTTTAAACAAGACTATGATCGTGAATTTCTCTTTGTGGACCATATTAAGACCATCTCAGCGCATACTCTATGCAAGAAAGGACAGTCTCGTTCAGATCGCAAAGTAACCCGCGTCAAGGCGCGTTTCAGGCCTGTCGTGAAAACAGTCCCAGGTGAGGCGCACCCAAATCCGGTTTCGCTTTAAACTTATCCGTGCCGATAGCTTGTTAGTGACTGTGGTTAGTGGCTGCCTTCCGATCACCCATCCGTGGCGGGGAGGGGGGTGACACGACCAGCAGCCGGAGCCGGCGGCCGCGCTAAAGGTCAGGTGACGTCAGAGGGTAGGACGGACGCAGTCGGGCGTTCTGACACATTACGCTACCGCCGCAAAGTTCTGTCATTGACCCACAATTTCACGATTCTATGGCGACGTCAGAGCTCAAGCAATAAGCACTGCTTAGCGTGGGCGCTGATCCAGAAAAGACATTCCATCTCGAAGAGGTTCAGATTACATTTTTGAAAGCTATCGTTGCACTGCTTCTAGGTTGGTTCCACAGATCCCCAAGTCTGCGTGATAATTGGTATCGACTCGATCTGCCTTTGTTCCTGCAATTTTTTATTGTCAGGATCATGATCTGCAACTTTTTAACTTTATCTGAGTTATCGATGATCTGCATGATAAATTATATCAATTTAAATTTGCGCATGGTGAAGGCTCGTTGCAGATCAGCCGGTTTGATCAAAAGGATCGAACTCGGCTCGACAAGATAAATTGAAAATCATTTTAACTAGACATTGCTTTCGCCTCATCTTCAGCGTCTTTCTTACTATAGATAGCTCCGTGTAGATAAAGCAGTGTTGCAAGCAGTAATGGCAGTTTAGTGCCCAAGCTGTGTTTATGTGCGCCTTACGTTACTTAATGCAATCGGCGTCCCACCTAGTTCATGTATCTCTGTAATCGAGCTGAACGGGCTCAAACACTTGCATTTATAATTTTTTTCAAAATATGGATAGGCCTTGAAGTTTAAAAAATTAACAACGGACATTAGTGCACATAATTCAAGAGCCGAGATAGGTATTTCGCGCGCTTGCAATGCTTCATCCCATGTTCCATATTCAAGGCAGAATACAAATAAGTGACGTATCATAACTGAATAGTTAATATATATTTCATAGCAAACAAATTATAACTTCGAATAAAATAAGACCGATCTGCCTCCGCGTTTCACATGTCTAGTTCCACATCACATTTGTGTACCTGATACTTATCCTCAAGCAGTAGTCAACCATGGCCAACTGTATTCAATGGCAAGCATTGTTCTGTTTCAGCGAAGGTGGCGATTCCGAAAATGGACATGCTGCTGCAGTATCAGGCAAGTGTCCTTTCCGATGTTTTGCGTGATACGACGCTGATAATGCAGGCGTAGCGCCATCGTACTTAGCAAAGCATTTCCCAGCGGTATCCACATCCCTTTGATCAGCTCCCTGCAGTGCTGGTGGTATGATTATATCGTCTCATCCACTTTCATCCTCGTCGCGAAGCGTCACCACGTCACCAGCTATTTTGTGTGGCAGAATTCTATGGGAATGCACGTAAATAATTAAATATATTTCGGGCAGAATGCACACCAGATGTCCGCAGATGTCAGACTCCAATCCTCAAACGTAATGACTCAAACCATCGTTGTCAACCTCGATGTGATGTTATGCTTCGGTTTGCGGTCGTTGTTTCGCTTGTGCCGGCCACGTCGTGCCCTAAACATTTACAAAATGCTACAGAATGATGTAGACCTTTTTTCGGATGTGGTACAGATCTAAAAAACGATTGCAATGCGATGTGGTGAATCGTATTGACGGCACTGCATACAGGTGGATCACTCTCTACGATTACGACACGATGCGACAAGCGAAACTTCCCATAAAGATATTGTTGGGTGCAATATTATCTTAGTATTCATTTTGCGTATATAAAGAGTATGACTAAAGTGAAAACAAGGCTTTCGTGTGGACTGTTTCATCTTTACAAACAATGATTAAGATCATGTTGACACCAATTACATTTTCTAAACTCAAATTTTAAATTCTGGCGCGAATGGGACTCGATGTCGAGATAAGTCTGGGTTAGTTCTTTCCTGGAAATGTTTTCTCTGCATTGCATTTTGGAATGTGAAAAAGTAGAATGGGCACGAAGGTACAGCATACATACTCGTTTATGAGAAACCATTTTAATCATTTTAATAATTTCATGGCTCGGCTCATGTCTTGCACTTCTAAACTCAGCTTAATCCTTATATATCACCCAGTCACTCAAAGCGCTTAACTGCATGTCTCATACGCGGTGCTCCCAAACGCGGCTTAACCATCATAAATCCTACAACCCTTCACAATAATTTACGGCGCGGTTCACAGAATGAACAACGGTGAGCGCCAACACTCCCACCCTCTGCGCATGCGTCAGCTATGCTGTGTAGCGGATTATTACCTGACAGGAGTAAGCTCTACGTCAGATAGTGGACAAACGGCCACGTCGCTCCCTGGCAAAGCACCGCCTCCCACTTCGGGATGTGATCGCTTGAGGGACGAGCATACTCGCAAAGAGATCTACACCGCCTTTCGGTTTCTTGGAAATTCCTAGATCGCGATGCGGCTTTTTCAAAACGATCACAAGCCAAAATGCGACGTCGCCCCGGGGCTCGGCAACTCGGGGTTTGTAGCATAGTGATGTGAATGTTTTGAATAACCAATGACCTTTGCGGGGGGGGGGAGTCGGAGGCCAACACATTGCTCTGGCTGTAACTACATGTGCCATCCAACAATTGGCGGCCCTGTGACGTCAACAGTCATAATTATGATCTGAAGCCTCGACGCGTTCCATTTCAGACGCCCGGCTGTGGGGAGGCTATCCCTACTATGGCGGTGGCGGCGGCGGGTATCCGCTCTACGGCGGAAATGGATACGACGGCAGCGTAGGCTACCCGTACTGGTTCGGTGGAAGGCGGGACGGAAGCGGAGCTCGGAGAGGGCGCGAAGGACGTGGTGGTAGTCGGGGTGGACGCCGAAGGGAAAGCGGTGGTCGGGGAGATCGCCGAAGAGGAAGTGGGGGTCAGGGTGATCGCCGAGAAGGACGCGGAGTTCAGAGAGATAGCCGGGGAGGAAACGGGGGTCAGGGAGATCGCCGCGGGGGAAACAGGGACCAGGGAGGTCGCCGCGGGGGAAGTGCCACCACTTCCAAGAAAGATCGTCGGGAAGGAAGCGGGGTTCAGAGAGACAGCCGACCCTCTTCAAAAGGAGAGAAGGCTCCCGTCAGTCCGGGTCGTCGGTACTATCCCCGCGCCCGACCTGGCGGGGGTCGCGACTCCGGCAGACGTGCTGGTGGAAGGAGACCAGAGCCAGACAGTGGATCCAAGCGCCCTGGGCGGCGTGGAGGTGGGCGGCGTGGAGCGACAAGTCGGCCCCGAACGGAAGGCAGGGGTTCCAATGGAGGAAGAGACAACAGGCGGTCAGGACGTAGAAGTGGTAGCCGAAAGGGATCCGGCGGACGAGGAGGTGGACGGTTTCCGTCGTTGGGGCCTAGATTTGGGGTTTTTCCCGTTGGGGGTAGTGGCGGCGGTCGGCGTTTCCCCTTCTTTGGGGTCGGGACTCGGCGTGGAACGTTTCCTTTCCTACGGGGTGGTGGCAGGCGAAGAGCGTGGAGAACCAAAGGTGGTGAACGACGACGATGGTTTCCCTTTTATGGGGTTGGGAATAGAAGGCGAAGAGAAGGAAATGGTGGCTCACGATCTCCTTCGTTCGGCGGTGTTTTTCCGTTTTTGCGAAGCGGTGGGCGAAATTTTCCCTCATTTGACAGCAGAAATAAGCGAAGAATGTTTCCGTCGTTTGGCGGCGGTAATCACGGACGGCGCCGGAGGAGAAATCAGTTTCCCTTCTTCGGTAGTAGCGGTGGTGACCGATACCCCTTCTTCAGAGATAGAAACAAAGGCCGGCGAAGCAGTACTGAAGGTGGGTGGGTACCGTTTTTCGGAAATGGCAACGGTGGCAGAAACCGAAATCGCAGAAGGTTCTTTGCCGGAAACAGAGACAATAACCGCGACCGAAGGGCAGAGGACAAGGGTGGGAATCGAGCGAGTGATGGTGACAAAGGCACACGCGACAGGAACAGAAACTCGGCCGGCAGAAACGAGTCGGGTACCAAGGATACAGGAAGGCGGAAAGGTCGTCGCAATCGCTTTGACTTTTCCTCCTTCGGCGGGGCTCCACGGGTCCCTTCTGTGACCGGTCAAAACGGCCCAGGTTCCTCAAGAGAGGGTGGAAGATCTCCGGGCTTCGGTGTCTTCTTCCGGAAAGACAACTCTACATTCGTGGGATTCCGAGGAGATCGGTGAGTGGAAAACCTGTGGGGTTTGCCCCTGATGAGAACTGAATAATGCATGCCTCATACTTGTTTGGTGCATATGATGCCTCGTTGAACACGTTTTAGTACAGCAGAGACCGCCATTTTAGGCTGCCGCAAAATCCTCGGCAGCGTGGGGAAATAGTTATCAACGTACATGACCCCATATGGTGCCCCTGATCCCTCAAAGCAAGGGTGGTAAAAGTGTATTTTTTGTCACCAACTGAATTTCTGCTGGAAGAATTGTCGCCCACAGCGTAACGCGATACCATTACAAGTGAAATGGTAATGAAGTTCAATCCCAGTAGCGCCATCAGGAATCAGCCTATCACCGAAAGGTTTTTCAGTCAAAACAATTTGGAATATCACGCACACGACCGAAGCGCTCATTCGTGTCATGACATTAACTGAAGTCAGGATAACTGCTGCTTTTAGGAAAGCAGGCATATCGGCCCGAGACTATGGGAAAGCCCAATCACAAAAGCAGTCTGCTTCCAACCTCAGGGCCTGCCTGGGGCCTCATACTTAAACTCGATTAACATCGAAACTTGATCGAAACGAAACCCAGCTGGATTCGCTGACCTTTACGACGAAAAAACGAAAGATCTCGAGAGCCAGGGCAGCTGAATACTTCACCAAATTCGAGCCGATGACAGGCAGCGCTGGGAGATGACGTCCCGTGGGCGGAAACCATGTGTGCGCTTTGAGCCCCGCCTCAACCGACATTAACCTCTCCACCACCTCTTAGGTATGCTCCAAGACTGGCGCGACATGTGTTGCTTGGTGGGCGTCTTTTTCCGTGCCCCAGCAAGTGAATTGTTTGGAAATTTCAAGAGCTTCGCATCAGGCTGCCTAGTTATTTCTGTACAACATACTCACTCTGACAGGAGGGGAGGGGGGGGGGGGGGGGGGTGCAACGCCCCACCCCTTTTGGTTTTCTGTGACTGCCAGCCCTGCATTTTGCACAGTCGCGCTCACATTTTTTTGCGGTTTTTGAAGCATCCCAAACGCGTGTGTTGAGACCAAAAACGTGTTCCTAGCGTTTCTGGTTCTTGAGAAGCAGCGGCCTTTTGTGAGCGCTGCCAGACGACCCACGGCCGACGGGGCGGGGGAGTGGGGGGTGCAGGCGGAAGCAATCGACGATTCCGCGGACCGCGCGAGGAGCGCTGACACTGTTGCATTAAGGAAGCTCTAACTACAGACTATTGTAGAGATAATTAAACAAGGAATGCGCTTCCTTATGCTCCATGCCTCTACACAACACAGTTTCGTGCCTATGAGCATGCAAAGCTGAAACTGTTGATTTGTTGGAAAATTCGACCTAAGACCTGATCCAGATAGGTCAATTATCAACATGAGACTCATTACCAGTCATGTGATCTGTTAATGACAATTAACTGCGTTTTCCATGAGACTCCACATTTCCTAATTTTGCGAACGGCAGGAGGTCGCTCTCCCCCGCCCCTTCATCAGTCTGCGTTGTGAAAAACAGCGAACCCTGGTAAGGGTTAAAACTGATGGCACCATCCCTTTTATTTATCTCATATTTTCTGGTGAAAAACTGGTCTTTCATATACGGACAGAAATCAGCTGATACACCAGAATGACACATTTCGTCACCAACATCCATACATCGATGGAAATAAAATAAACAAGCTAAAATTGCCCTTTGCACGCCGAATAGCTTGCAAATCTAAGCTTACATATGATACGCGTTATTCATAACGCTGGGGTGTCGATTTAGATTCATTTCGGGGGCCTTGCCCAACTCACATGCTGAGTTGTGTCTCTCAGTGCTGCCCCCCCCCCCCCCCCCCACACACGTACGATGACGCTAAAGGGAAGATCACAAAATAGGTATGAGAGAAAAGCTATGGCACCAAATTTATCTTTCCTGGGCTTGATTTACGGACCATGACCACAGTGCTACTAATATATATATTTTAAACAAGGCAAGCAAATTAATACATAAACTGCCTGTAATCAAAACAAGGCAGACTAGATTTTTTTGACACTCAGATTTAGGTGAGGGAAAGATATGAGGCCCATGGGCCTCCCCCAAATCTTGCACAGAGATGGACAATTCAGTCATTATGTCACCACCACATAAACTATAGTTATTTTCAACACGAAAGTAGGTTGCGTGTATGACAGGCTGTCTGCCTTCACAACCCGTGCTTAATGTCTAGAGTGATTGTATTGAGGGGCCCCATCAGGACAATTTTTTACTTGAATGCCAGCAAAAGCAATAACTAAATATATCACATGTGCATCGATACAAAATCCATGCTCACAAGTGCAAATAAAATATGGAGATGAATGAGCACTGTGGAATAACTCACTTCCAGAGCTCTCCTGTTCCTGTAGGGCAGCTAACATCTGCAAGTTGCCAACATTGTTCTCAGAGAAAACCAAATGTCAATCTTTCATTGAACTCTTATGACAGTCGGATCACAATGCCAGAAAATATTTTGCTATTTAAAATAAACCTCTTGGTAAAGTGGGAGATGGCAGCGGAGCCTGTACCCCCTCCCCTACCGCCCCATTGCTGGCATTTGCTACAGCACCTCACTGCTCACCTATCATTGCCTTCCCGCTGCCGACAACATGGGCTATCATATACATTTGCAGCAACCAAAATAAAATCACCAAAAGGTGGAACTGTGAATGACTCTTGTCTAAATACTAACAAAACATGAATGAAATGATTGCATTTGAAGCAGAGGCATAGTCTTTTTAAGAAAAGTTGAGAAGCGCGGTGAATAATTATGCAGTCTTCCCAAAATAGGGATGTCTCCCAGGTTGACATACTTCTTCACCCACGTAGGGGGGGGGGGAGAGCTGAAGCCCTGAACGAAATAGGAAACTAGGCGCACTCCTGATATATATATATATATATATATATATATATATATATATATATATATATATATATATATATGTGGCTGGTAACCACGATTTATCAGGGCAGGAGCAAAATGGCCTAAGTTGGCACCTCGAAACTACTTTCACCTCTCGTCATTTCCCTTCATGAGGAGTGCCATCAGCCTTCAACATCGATCGCACAGTTCCTTTCGAAGGGAGGAAGGCTGGTCGCTTGTGGCTGCTACAGTGAGCCAACAGTTTGTGATGTCTTGAAAAGACGGTCTGGATAATCACAGGTAAACTTCTACCTCGATCGGATCATCTCGCAGGATAACCCTGAACTGTCAATGCATCTCGTCGCTGAGGACGGGATGTAGACCGTGGTACCGTTAACGAAGTAAACGACGCCTAAAAATTAAACTCCAGGCAGGTATGCATGACCGTGCAGTGTGAATGTCGCTTGCAAAGTCGCAGTGCGTTGAAAACCACCGCTTCCTCACATCAGTCGTATCGCAACGACCACGGGTGTCGATTTGTATTCTTTTGGACGGGTCACCGCTCTTCCAATGTCCAATATGCTCCACCCCCAAATCTCTGGAGCGCAAATTCATGAACGACATTAAAGATAAGACATCGAAAATATATGAAATTTAACATGCGCTCGGGTGGCTGGCAAGATACCCTTTGCTCGAGCGGGGTATTTCAATATTTTCGAATCAATATATCAATATTTTATCAATTTGACCCCCTTGAGATCTCGGAAACTAAGAAAGCTAGAGACACCAACTTTACAGGGTGTGTTAACCTGTACGTGAAATTACTTGGGTCAAAGTTTTAGATTTCTAGATCATGACTTTTAGATCAAATAAAGCCAAACAAAATTGAATTTCAGGTTGATGTCCAAAGTGCTCCCAAAATCTAGATAACTGTTTCTAAGCAAAAGATATCATACTCATTTAAGTTCAGTAACCTTGTTTGACATTTTCAAGATCATGGTGACCAAAATCATACAAGACTGCTCTGAGTTTTGCATTTTAATAGGCGATCAAGATATTGCTAGGCAGTATGTTTCTAAAAACAAAATTTTGACCTGGGGCATTTTAGGTCAATAACCTATTCTGACCTCTAAGAAGTCCGTTGAAGATGTGTAATGCGGTTCCTGCTATCAATAAATTCGAGATGAGCACCATAAACTATCCCATACAGTCAGCCCTAAGGCAATAAAACAGATTGGTTTTGACTGTTCGGACCTTCATACCTGGCCTTAGGTCAATGCACTTTGCTCATTCAATTTTTGTGTTGCCTAAGAAAGCATCTTAGAGATGTATGGCTTTGTCTAACACTCCGCTGCTGCGTCAGATTAAACGATTTCCTAGAAATTGACTTCGCTGAAACCATGGCCTCACTTTGACCTGCCATAGTTCAGCGACTTTACGAGATACATCTAGATTTTTTATACCGAACGATCCGCTATTCAACTGTCTACAGTATGCAAAATTTGGTGCGGCTACGCCGCGCCGTTCGGAAACTGTTCTGGAAAAACGTTCGAGGGTCAATTTGACTCCCACCCGAACGCGTGTTCAAAAAGGCCGCTCCCGATTGTTTCACAGGAAAACGGGACAAAAAAATGAAAAGCGCAGTGTCATGTCCAGTTTAGTGTACCTATCTAAGCCGGCCACACTTTTAAAGCTTCGCGGTCGCACCGTGTTTACTTGAGTTTTTTTCTTCTAATTTTGCTGCATGCTACGTATCCTTACTGCACAATTTATAGCTAGGTTGACTTTGGTCTAGGTTTTGTGCGATTCTGGGAGTATTCTGCCACTAGTCAGACATGTTTCAAGTTGTACAGACGGCAGCAAGTTTTGCGACATGTGTTATTGGAATATGAAAACAGAGCGGTGTAATATTTTACCCCAAGCGTGTCCAGGTTGTTGGCCGTCTACATTCGGAGGAACCCTCGAAATATGTCGACCTTTGAATATTCGATGAAGCAGTTATAAAACCTGACGATCGGCACCAGCGGACTAGACAGATAGTGGTGATTGTCTAACCATGACGATCAACACCAGCTGCATTGAACATGTCTTATGGGGTGATGCACTTGCACCCCACCAGGCGGCAATCGGCCGGGATTCCCATGGCAGACATTGCTAGCAGCGCAAATCAGTTCACACGCTCTGGCCCCGTGGCCGCACGAATAGCATTTGTTTTTATGTAGGCATGTTGCCGAAATATCAGTGCATCTATTTCTCCTTCTCTTGGTTTTTCTACCAGGAATAGGCTATTACTACAGTCTTATCCTATTACTGTTTTATGTACGTAATGTTCCTCGCAAATGCACTTAACAGCTTGCGTAAAACCATGATAACGCCCAACGACAACATCTTTAGCCGAGACAGAGAGAGAGAAAGCAAGCAACGTGTTGGTCCGGGGCTGGATTTTGCTATTCTGTTGGCGAGGGTGGAAGGAACTCCAACTGCACAACATCGTTGAGAAGAAATCAAATCCGTGAAGGTCAAATCCGTGAAGCATCCTGGTGTTTGGTGTATTTGGTACTACGTTTTTTCCCCGCTAAGCCTTACCAGTCCTATTTTGCGAGACCAATCGCTTTTGGTGGAGTCTTAACAACCGTGGCACGCTTAATATTTTTCACCAGATTATATTTCAGGACCAGGTCTGGGACTTTGGGCACATTGCCCAAGCAGGGACAGGGCCGATATCCGCGATTCACATTGGTCGTGGCCCAAAAGTCAGTGAGTGGTTCCTGTGTCCGCCAGAGGACCACAGGAACCTTACAAGGGTTCGGTATTGACAAGAATCCCAGAGTCGGCGTTCGAGGGGCCCGCAGAGGAGCCGAAGAGCGCCTCGGGACCGGCGATCAAGTGCATGAGAGGAGGGCACGAAGGCAGGGCCGGGCCAGAAGATGCCAGTCAGAGGGTCTCTTGCACCGGTTGCACCCTTGGACAAGCGGGCCTCTATTTTGGTTATAGACCACCTACACCAAACAGTCGGCTCCGTGTTGGTTTGAGCTCTGAGGCCTATTTCCCATTTCCCAAGCAGGGACAAGGTTGGAATCCGTGATTTACTTTTGTCGGAGCCCCTGACGCAATGACGACCTCTTTGCTGGTCAGGGGGCACAGTGCCTGAAAGGGAGCCAATGTTTGCAAGGGGCCTCGAGCCAGCCAGGGCGACTTATGCTCTGAAAGGATAAACAGTGACCGCAACACGAAAATAGAGGTTTTACCTTTACTTGTTTGGTTCAGCCATCGAGTTCTAACACAAATTCGCGATGCTGTAAACGCTAATCTGTTTTTATCATAGATCTTAAAAATGCGGACGTGAAACACACTCCGGAACACTTTCCAAGCGCTTCATTTGACACCCTAAAGCGTTCAAAGGTACTGTCTTCAGAAATGTTGTCATTTTTGTCTGTCTGCCACTGCCTGACATTGGACGCGGGACCGACGCTGCGGGGCCCCCGGAGACTGCAATGCTGGACGACAGGGGTTATTGTAAGACTTGCAAGTGCGTATGGCCAAAACTGTGCGATGCATTGCCCCTACCACTCGATTCTAAACCAAGGTGATCATTCTTGGACCAAAACGGGTCGATGTGAAGGCGAATTTATGGGACGGTTTCGATCCAAATCTACGTTCGTAATGTCCCTGTAGAACCCAGCAAAAAATCAGGCACAACCCCTGTGTGCTGTTGGCTTAGAAATAGGCTACTCAAATCTTTTAAAGTGAATAGCACCGGCTTATTAAACACAACAACTTAACGCCTGGTTCCTTTAGTTTATTTATTTACTCTAAAAAACGAGCAGAATTGTATGTATTGGTGCCCCCTGGCCTTCAAAAAGAATCGGGTTTTCCTCAAAATCAAGTGCGCCGTATCCGGTGACTTCTTTTTTAGATGGGCAGGCCTTGCACCAGGGGGAGAGGGCTCGGTCAACCCTGTGTCCCACCCCCAATTACCAAGACTCTGGCTGCGTGGGTAGGCTCACTTGAGCACCGAGTATGCTCAAGTAAGTATAATCGCATGACAATTGAAAAGCCAGCTACCTGGCAACACTATTAACCTGCATTGCGCATGACATT
This sequence comes from Pollicipes pollicipes, assembly GCF_011947565.3. Classification (NCBI taxonomy): domain Eukaryota; kingdom Metazoa; phylum Arthropoda; class Thecostraca; order Pollicipedomorpha; family Pollicipedidae; genus Pollicipes; species Pollicipes pollicipes. The sequence continues at coordinate 11,186,082 of NW_023596818.1, forward strand.
AATGTGACGGACGTTTTATTTTTCACACGTTTGAAGTGAAACGGGCAAGGACCGCTCTCTCTTCAGAGCCGCATTAGCTTGGAGCAGCGTCCCATAGCTGTAGAACTGGCTCGCAATTCGTGTTTAACTGAAAAGAGCGGAGAAAGTGGATTATCAACATGAAGGCATCTACCTAAGCGAGTTTGGGAAAGGTCGAAAATCATTTTCTTGAAGTATGCGTGGATAAGACAATAGCAACAGCCTTATTCCTCGGAGAAAAACCAGAATGAAAATATGGATGCGTGATATTTTGGCAACATGCATTTATCGAAACAATGGCAGAAAACTATATTAAGAAGTGAGTATGCGTGGAACCAACATAAACAGTAATTAACATGAATTCTTTGGCATTAATATTTACTAAAATGCACATGCTTGATTGATAAATTTTTGCTGTGACGAGAACCTGCGCATAAATTGGTTGTGATAGCCACAAGTATTGTGGATACTGCACTGGACATATTATTCTTGTCAGTGAACGACTAAATACACGACAAATTAACTCAGCACCAGGTGGTAAGCGATGCAAAATCTAACTGTAACTAACTGTATGTAAGATGGAGTTGTAACTGCACCCCTTAAGCTTCACAGAAACAGGTGCCTTTGTGAGAAGGTGATGCAATCTGCAATGCTTTCATGTATGAATACTGTGCCCACACACATGAGCTTATGAAAATAAAAGACGTAATTATAGTATATGTATATATATATATATATATATATATATATATATATATATATATATGACGAAATGCATGACCATGGAGGCATAACCTGTAGGTGTGGAGGCCTCATGTCAAATTGCGCAGTGTGTGCTGTATTTGTTTCGTGGTCACCATAAAAAACTGCCTCGAGAGCATTTTTGACACCAAGCTTTGTGTGAAAAACATACACCTTTTGTCCCGACCTTATCTACCGAGTCGTCATATTTTGCTTCTGCTGCTTCAAAGGAAAACATAAACAAATAATTTTGATTTAAATGTAGGTCGGTGACGTGGCAAGCCGTGGGAGCTGTGAATCGAAGGCTTGTCAAAACCGTGAACAGCACAAACTGATTCAAGTATAGCTGGTGAATGTCGCAGAGTTTACTGGAAATTTTGTCGTTATTCCATGCATACGGATGCAAGATCAAGTGCAAGTTCGAGCTCATTTTGTTCATAAATCATTCCAGCAAGTGGCTTATGACTTGGTTTGGTACAAGTACACTAAAAGAACAACTGCAATATTAAAAAGGACAGGTCGACCGCATTCGTACCTTTTAAAAGATTCTGTCGTTCATTCACTTCGTCCAAAAAATTAACAAACACTTAAGAATAAAACATGTTTGATAAATACGACAACACCGCTCAGTCTGATGCGAAGAGGCGGTAGAAGGTAGGGCTTGTAGAGCGCCGGAAAGGTGCCCTTTTGACCAGCCCCACCCCCAAATATCCAGAATTTGCGTCTGGCGGCGACGTCCGATACCTTGCAGATCCTCTTCGGGGAAGACTTCCGGTGGTATGACGCGTGCTATTTGGGCCTGTGCGTCGTCGATGACTAAATTGATGTCGCTTCACTAATTAACGCCAATGCAGAGGTCAACATGTAAGTCAAGGTCCCTGTAGTATATAAAGGTCACTGTTAAGGGTAACCTCCGCTTTCGTTAGAGGCGCGCAATGCTTCCTCTGTCGCACACCTTCTATCCAAGACCCGCTCGTCGGGCCTCGCAGTGTTCAGTATCTCCAGTGCCTCCTGGCTCCACAGGCGGCACAAAGCCGGCAGCCTGTTGACATCGGCAATCCATTCTGCCCGGGAGGTAATCTTCAAATGTGGTCGCCAGGCTCGTCATCGGCAAAGGCCACCTCTTCTGCACCCGACACTTTACTCGAGCGTTCAGAAGCCCGAAGCAATCGATTCCAACTGAGCCGAGCGGGCTGACCTACCGTTAGGGCGAATACCAGCGCGCTGTGCGGTAGGTCAGCCTTGCCTGAGATGGGCACAGTGATCGGCAGATAAAGGGGCTTAGAATGATATGATCGCAGGTTTTACCCCTGTGATTCTGATGGACTGCCTGAAATAACTATCAGGTAATTGTGAGCATTTAGGCACAGCTCACTCAGGACCTGCATATGTAAGTTGTTTCACGGGTGAGATTTTCGTACCCGTCTTCCACTCGCATGGTTATTGCCGTGAGCAGACGCTACGCGTAACATGCCGACCTCACTTGCTCAATTACCAGTCCATTTACTATGAACCCGTTGTTGTATGGGCAGCCCATGCTACTGCTAAGTTGTGTGGCCAACATTCCCCCTCATTTTATTCAAGTTGTTATGACCAGCCACCTGGGGCCTAGCTACGTAAAACTTAGTTTTCTCAGGTGTCTTTTGCATAAGTTTTGTCACATTTTCAAAGACAAAAAGAAATCGGTTAGGGACCGGCCCAGGGCTTAATGATGAGCAGGAGCTCTAATGAAAATTGTCTTTTCGTCGTTGTTCATTCTTAAATGGCTGTAGTGTCATCGTTCATTGATTGCTTAGGAATTTATACCATTGATAGCTGATATATAAGACATATGTGCACAAATTATACTCTTAAAGCTTTTCTAGATATCATTTTGATGGAGGTCGTTCCAGAGCAGTAAAAAGGAAGAGATTTGAGACAGTGTGAGTGGATGCCAAAGGCGGCATACACAGTCGCAGGAAGATGATGACGAGATCCTTATTATACACGTTGTCTTCTGGATTTTTGGTGAATTTATCAAATAGAAAAGTACTCTTGACGAGCCCAGGTGCGTTACATGAATGCCACAGGCTGGCGCTTGACCAAATAGCAATTTTCTTTGGTTGCCTGTTACAGCCCTTAGTTCTTGTGAGTTCTTTAGTTTTGCAGATGAAACGGGGTACGAGTATCAAGTGTATAGCAGCAGTATTTGATGTTTTGTGCGTGGGCGGTCCCAGGGAAGGAAAGGGAAGATATCGAAATTGAGAGCCTGCCGACCGTTAAATTGCCAGCAGAACCAAGTAATCAAGGCTATTGGTCTTTCGATGCGACTAAGCGACGAAAACTTTGTGTCATTACTACCTGCCAGCTTTAGGCTGGAAACAGTGAGAGACCCTAGGATCATCTTCCAATGTCGTGTTCGTAGCTATGAAAGGCCTCCATATATAAGAGGCCTCCATAACCCTTCTTTCTCACGGTGTTTGAAACACCAAACTAGCCTCCTGACGTGCTCCGCTCACAAACAACCCCGCCTATGGAGCAGATCTGCTCGGGGGAGGATCTCTGACACGCGCTGCCACTCCGGTGCATTTCAGCCCGTCCGCTGGCGATGGGAATGCGTGGTCAGCTGCTGCCATAAGCTGCACATTGGGGAACGATTTCGCTCTCGCTCCAGTATATGGCATCATTTACGTCAGGTGGGAACCCCGCCTTCACTGCTTCAGTCAGCCCGACTGCCAGCACGGCTGTTTGCACTCACAAACGCGTAGTCGAGGTTATCTGCAGGCGGCCAGCTGTGGCCTAGCAAACTCCTGATTACACTGCACACAGCTGTCATGAAATGTCATCTCAGGTGAGCTGCCGTTTTGATAGCGCGTCCGCCTGCTTAAGAGAGGCAGTGAAGCTGACGGTGAAATAGGTCACTTCTCGGGCCTCGATAGAAACGAAGTTTGTCCAAGCTGTGCAGACTCTGCTGCTTTTGGCACCACTATACCCTTAACGAGGTCGGTGTTCCAGTTAGCTCTGTGGACCCAAACTTTCTACTGAACGAATTCAGCCGGGGGAGACGCGGTGTGGCGAGACCCAGTAACTCACAGGTGAGTTATCACCCCTCTGAGCACTGTCTACGAACCCGAGGCGTCTTGGAATGCATGAACCTGTTCTCCACCTTGCCCCGCTCAGCATACACAACATCCATCATGGAAGTGTGAGACATTTCAATGGATGTCACCACGACTAATGGCTGAGCTTCATGTGGTCACCCTGGTTCGTAAGGCAATGCTGCACGGCGAGCCTGATATGATGAGGGCGATGTTTGTGTTAAACCGCGACACATGTGTCCGATCTACGCTGTAGGACAGCCTTCTACGCCTCCCTAGGCCAGTAGGAGACCTCTTGGGTACCACGCACCAGCATTGTGCAGCGCATTACCAGCCGGCATTACGTAAATAATACAGCAGTGTTTCGTACCCGCAGTGAGAGAGCGCCTCTTTGAGCGCCAGTGCTGTTGGTAGCCGGCGAATGGGTATCTGTGTGCTACATGTTTCGTTTTTTACCTGCCTGCTCTTGTTCTAAGTACTTTTGTTGTTACTACGGAGCTGCAATATCCACGCTCCATTTTAGATAGCCGTATGGAATTTATGCATACATACATACATACACACATGAATACATACGTACATCCTATAAGCATTCGCTTGGGGGCAGAGGGTCTCGTCAGGGAGATCCACATAACGCACCATCTCGAAGTGTTAATGTTGTTCACCACAGCGCGTGACTTAGCCAATTGGTGAGCCTATTCTCCCATGCTCCTACATAGTCAGGGACTTTCGTATGTGGGATGCGTGATTTCTGTCTAGTCGGCTGTAATACGGCCATATGGTCCATGTAGAACAGTTTGGCACAGCATCACAAGCTGTTTCTTCCTCCCCCTGACTTCTGCAAAATGCTCCTTAAGGCGCACTGAAGCCCGTAAAATAAAGACTGAAACAGAAACAGAAAATGGTGACGGTTACAAAAATATGGCTACCAGTAAGGCTTACACGCTAGGTTGGAGGTACATAACACAACAAAGGCAGATGAGTGCTGGCTGACCATCTTTTTCGAACCGCACTTAATGATCACTTTGCTCGATATCTGCACCCAACGCAACCAGCCTGGGGTGAACAAATAGTGCCGGCAGCTGGCTGTTGCGCGACTTGAAACACGACGGCTGCATCGGGAGCTATTCGGATCCTGCATAGCTCCTCCCGGTTGCACTCGATGTGACGCCGTAGGTGCCAGCATTAGAGGTGTTTGACACCGCGCTCCTCACGTGGCACCTGCTGAGCAGCCCCCGGTGACGTGTTTAGCTCCGATTGATGAGGTCCAATTAGACGGTTGGGTGGCACGTGCACAGCGAAGTTCAGAGCTAATCACCCACGCTACTGGTGGCGTTCTCCGCTAGTTGTTTCGCGCGAATGCCTTCGGCCAATCGCGTCGCCTCGCGATGTGTGTTCCGAAGGAAGAAGAAGAAAAAACAAAAGAGGACGAAAGAAGGTGCCCATACCAGCTCGTCATGGAAGACTGAAGCTTATCACCACGGAACATGACGATGCTGACAAGGAAGGCGTGCACTGCACCGACGACGTCGAAGCCGTCAGTGTTTCCGTTCTGCAGCCATCCCAAGGCGTCTTTTACTGTGCTTAGCTGATCGATGTTCCTGATTCCAAGACTCCGATGGATAATCCACTGCACCACGTTTTCATCGAGAAATAGCTGCGGCTACTTGTGGCTGCCTCTGGATGGGCCCGCCCCCCATGAGGTGAGGCAGATTCTGCTTCAGTTGTTCCTAGGGTTTCCGCTTAGGCGCTTTTTAGAGTTGACACTGGCCATGCCTCTCACATCCTCTTTTGTTTCTCCGTGCTTACTTAAGCCCATAGCCATGACCAGGTTGAGGTAAGGCTCGGCTGGATCTCCATCGCTGACCTTTCATGACCTGGACCTCAGACGCTGCTGAAACACAGCTGCGCCGATTCTCCAGCTCAGCTGGTACACCGAGTGTTCACAGCAGAGCTGACTGCGCACCGGGGTCGAGTATAACGTGACCACCGCAGCAGCTCCTTTCGCTGCCATGCACCCACACAGCTGCCACGAGATGGTGCATATCTTTCTACCCCTACAGGCTGCTACGACAGCCTGGCGGTCGAAATCAACGCATTCCTCCCGCAAGATGTTCTGAAAGGCACTGTGCTTCTGTCGCCCTGCGGCAGGATGATGTTTTCCATTAGAGGCTTCCTTAGCAAAGCGCTTGGGAGACGAACGGTGCTGCGATACGTGCCCGCTTTCGAGGCACGTGGAGCATCTGCCACCATGCCAATCAGCCTGGTGCGTTTGTCGGCTGCCCTCACCTGGAATGATTGAATCCTTTGATCTAGCATGAGCCCGAGGTACAAACATCGCAGTCTGCGCCCGCTCTATGTGTTCAGGTGCTGGCGCCATTGATGGTGTGTGCACGACCTGATTGCCTGGCTCTTCAGAGATCACTTCCGTTTGATATCATTTGAGCTCTCCCGGAACAATTAAGCTCAATGTGAAACTGCGTCGCCAGCCAGTCCCAGGAATGTAAGGAAAAGCGTCGGAGTTTGGTCAAAAGGATTTGTGAAGGCGGTGACAGGCCGCTTATTTCACTTGAAAAATTGCCTGATAGTCCTTTCTGGCAAGTGATGTCTCAAATTTTTGGATGGCCATGTTGGAGCATAGCATATGTAAGTGCTCGTCCTAATACCGACGCGCACACTACACAACATTGGCCATCTTGATGCATTTCCTGGTTTTGCGGTGCACAAAAACATTTTCGGGACGAAAGTTTCTGCTTAGCACTCTATCTGCTGAACACGGATTTATCATCTTTATTTAGTTTCCATGTTAATGCAATATAACAAGTCAAATGACAGGTCTTACCGTGCGCCATAGAATGAACAGGCCAATTATTTTATCAATACCAAACACACCCACCCACCCGACCCCCCCCCCCCACACACACACACACTCACACACACACACACACACACACACACACACACACACACACACACACACACACACACACACACACACACACACACACACACACACACACACACCACACACACACACACACACACACACACCACACACACACACACACACACACACACACACACACACACACACACACACACACACACACACATACACACACACACACACATACACACACACACACACACACACACACACACACACACACACACACACACACACACACACACACACACACACACACACACACACACACACACACACACACACACACACACACACGTATATATATATATATATATATATATATATATATATATAATATGACAGATGCTTACTTTTCCTTTGTTATAAAATAGCACAAAATATCCCAGCATTCAAAACACGTTAAGAACGTGATACGCTAGGATATTAAGTGTCACGCACTCAATAGCCGAGGAAATGATACGTATGATGTCGGCGGCGCGAAAATTACGTTCGAGAACTGGGAGTAAAAGTTAGTCAGTGCATATCCGACTGCTTGCTCTGAAATAAAGACATCAAGACCAGTAGGGACGGGGCCTGAGCATTCACAGGTGTCACAAGAGGTCAACAAAGTGGCCCCCGTCAACAAGCATAGGGTTTTCAGAGCAAGCAAAAATAACCTAAAACATGGTGGGCCCCGAAATGATCGAACGGGCCCCTAAATGCACGGGCAAGCTAACAGAAAGAGCCTCGATAGGAATGAAGAGCCCTCTGCAAACGAGATCAAAGGGCGATAGCCCTCGATCAAAGGAGAGGACCCTTGAGCATCGAGTGTCTCGTTGCCTTACCTTATAAGTGCCCCAGTAACAGCACAAGGCCCTCCAAGCAAGTGGAAAAACTCGAGAATTATATGAAGGGCCCCTGAGCAGATGAGTGCACCCTGGCATACGGGGTCTCGGAAAAAGTGTGTAAAGCCTTTCGAGCGAATGGGAAGAATCAGTGGAGGAAAACTTGCATCGAGCAAGAGTGCCCAGGCATGGAAGCAGGTAGCGTCCCAAAGATAGCGTCAAGCTCTACGAGAAAATGTAAAGGGACAACGGAAAGGTGGAAAGCTCTTTAGCGATCGGATCGACCCGGCAAGTTAACATACAGGGCACGGGCAATCAACGGCGTAATGCCTATAGACAGCCTAATGAGCCCCAAAATATCCCCCAAGCAACACCTTCTCAACCAGCGAAGAATTAACTCATCTTTTTATGAACTCTAACCTTTACTAGCAATTGCTTCTGGTCGTATGCAGGCCCAAAGGCATCCAATTTTGCCGTGTTTTTGTTGTTAGAAAACTGTGTCCATTCGGTCGATTATGGGTCCCTTCGGAGCCTTTAGATCTCATCGGCATGGTCCATGGGGGCGTGGCCCCGCGCCTTCTGCCACCATATGTATCCGCCAACGCCTCGAGCAGCTTATTAGATGTGGTCCGCCAAGTACACAGGGCTATCCATTCAAGTAAGAAATACTCACGACACAATGTGTAGGGCTCCGAACGATCGCGTTTCTCCAAGCAGGTTGACATATAGGGTCCCAGTCAAGAGTGTAAGGCCCTCTATTCAGATGAGAAGCACCCAAGATCCAATGTAGAGGGCCCCGAGTGATCGAGTGTGCCAGAGCAGGTTCACATATGAGCAGCGTAGGGTCCTCCATTTAAAAAGGAAGTACCCATGACCCAATGAAAAGAGCCCCCCCCCCCCCCCGAATGATCGAGTATGCACGGGCAGACTATCAGACGGCCCCGACAGGAGTGTAGGGGCCTAAATTCAGATACCAAGACCCAATATGCAGGGCCCCCGAACACTCCAAAGGTACCGAGGAGGCCATTAGGTGGGTTCACAACAAGCGCGTAGGGCCCTCCATCCAGATAGGAAGCACCCATGACACAATGTGGATGGCTCCCCAATAATCGGGTGTGCCCGAATAAGCAAACAGAAGGGACCCTGACAAGAGCGCAGGAGATTCCGTTCAAATGTGAAATATCCACAACATGATGTAGAGGTCCCGAATAATCTAGTGCACCGGAGCAGGTTGACAGATAAGGCCCCGAAAAGAGCGGAGGGACCTCCATTGAAATAGAAAGTACCCAAAACCAGATGTAGAGGTTCCCCAACGACCGGATGGACCCGAGCATCTTATCAGACGGGGCCTTGACAAAACCGTAAGGTCCTCCATTCAAATAAAATGTGCCCAAAACCCAGCGCGGAGGGACCCAGGAATATGCAGTGTACCCGAGCAGGTAATCATATGAGCAGGACCCAGTGAAGAGGGCCCCCGAACGATCGAATGTGCCCGAGCAGGTTATCAGATAGCCCTATCCTCCCCAAAAAGCGTAGGTCCCCCCATTCAGACAAGAAGTACCCAAGACCCAGTGTGGAGGGTCCCCGAACGGCCGAGTGTATTCAAGCAGGCTATGAGATGGGCCCCCGACAAGAGCACAGGCCCCTAAACAAGTGATAGAGAATTGGAAGCGCCCTAGACCAAAGTAGAGGGCCGCTGAGCATATCGCGAGTGTGTCGGTGGGTTAACCCAGACCCACTTAAAGGGTCCCTGAGCAGCTGAGAGTGTTCCGACAGGTTAAGATATGGGGTCCCAGCTATAGGCCACAGAGCCGTTCTGGTGAATGGAAAGAATCTTTCGAAGGGCCCTTGATTGACAAGAGCGCTCTTGCGCGCTAACAGGAAGGGCCCAGCAACAGTGCAGGGCCCTTAGAGAAAATGCAAAGAAATCAAGAACAGCGTGGGAGGCTCATTAACGATCGGAATGACCCTGCAAGTGGGCATATAGGTCACCTCAGAAAAAGCATAGGGCCCTATACAGTGCAATAAGTCTTCTAATTTTCCATTCACAACTTTTTCAATCACTGAAGATTTTTTTTACTTCTCGTGGGCCGTTCACTTTTGCTTGCAACTATTCTTGTTCGTCTCGAAATCCAGAGACGTTAAATTTCATTGCGTTTTTTTTAACCGGACCTGTTCGGCCAGATATCAGCCCCCTGCGCCAGTGGGCCTCTTCGGGCCCAAGAGGGAGCCATAGCAGCGTGGGCCCCTCCTCTAGACCCGCCCTTGATGCCAAAACTGTCATGAAAGACATCCGCGCTAGTGCCGTTCGCTAAGAAATTGTTCCCATCGCTTGGCAGTCTGGAAAACATACCACTCGTCACTGTTTGCACGCGAGCGCAAGGAAGTAGAGTTATGGGTGAGAATCGATCGAGGCGGCACAGGCAAGAGGAAACAGCTTGGCACGATCTGAGAGTCCAGTTTATCCCGGAAGATGTTTCTTAAGAAAGTAAATCGTGCTGCAATCTTCTTACTGCAAGGAATGGTATCTTGAAGCGAGGCAGAGGGCCTTCGTGAAAGAGAAGCTGTTTGTCAGAAAAAAATTGAATAGGTAAGCAAATAAGAAACTTGTGCTGCACTCGATCGACCTGGGTTGTGTGGGATTTGGCCGCCCCTCTCCATACCACGCTGTAATATTCTTAAACCGATCGTACGTTTGCAAAATACGCAGCTATCACCGCGTTCCGAGTGAATTATAACCGGCTTGGAATGATCGAATAATTATATGTATATAATAATCATAACCGGCTTAGAACAAGCGAAAAATTATATATATACACATGTTTATATACATACATATGGTTATATATATATATATATATATATATATATATATATATATATATATATGTGTGTGTGTGTGTGTGTATATAATGCTAAACGGCTATAACCGGCTATTATCAATTATTGTATTTTTGTTTTTATTGATTTTCCTTGTTTACTGTTTTTACACCGTGTTATGTAACTATTATATTTATTGTATCACTTCATTTTGTTATTTTATTTGCATACAAAGGATTGCCGATTATTATATAATTATTTCAACCTGCTTGGATCACAAAAGCAGACTTGGAACGACCGAGTATGAATCGACGAAATGTTCGGTTGCCCCTTCTGACTGTCAGAAACATGCGTAGCGAAGGTTGGTTTGGTATCCAGCGTTACGCCAAGGCCCCTGACTTAACACACATGTTCAAGCTTAGTTCTATCGATATCATGCTAGGTCTGGATGGGAGCACGCCTGGGGGTCATCGTCAACGTGTTACATTTCACAGGGTTGGGGTCAGCCTCCACCTGTCCGACCAGACTACCAGATGACCAAGGTCATTCTGCAGCAACAGTCCGCCAGCCGGAGACGTTTTTCAGAAGTTGTTTACGTCACCAGCGTAGAAAGACAGCCTGATTAAAAAACACACGGAAGATTGTTAAGAAAGCGAGGGGGAGGGTGATTCTTCCGAGACGCCAGAGGCTTCCAATTTCAATCGGGAATTTTTTTCCGTTGACGATGACCCTCTGACGTTTGTCGGACAGATGTGATGCAAACCACTGTAGTGCAAATTCCTTCAAATGGTATGATTGTTTGAGTTGTGGATCAGGAGTTCATGGTTAATGCTCTGAAACGCAGTCCAATTATCCACGTAAGCTGCATGTCTCTGGAGCCGATTCCAGGTAAACACATAAGTTCGTGCTGCGTGAATACCTGTGAATAAACCCATGCTGATAATAGCAAAACGCCGGCGAAACATGGTGGAACAGCTTACTGCGTGCACCTGAACTGACAGAGAGGTTCCAAATCTTGGTGAGAGAGCAACTAACTCGTCTGAGCACTCGGTGATCATGCAGGCACTGACGTTGTCAGTCCCACTGGCCTTGTCGGGACCGACCATAGTTATCGCAGATCGCACGGCTGCATCAGAGACACGCAGCTGGCTCAGCGACTCGACTGGGTCGTACGGCGCATGTGGAGGGTTTTATACACGGATATTAGCAATTTAAGAGCGAAGGCATCATTCAGCGCGGCATCGCGGGCCACGTCACCTGACACAAGAGTCCGCTCAGAGTTATACAAGACGAGTGACATGCATGGCTTCTTCGTGACGTTTAAAAAAAAAATGGCACATCAGCAAAGTTGCCTCAGCGCGTTTAGCACACTGAAGGAAGGCGACCGCCCGCCAGAACTCAGAGCTATCTCCGTTAGGCGTTCCCAGGGGTCCCAAGAGGGAGACGTGAGCGGTCGTTGCGGAACATCTGCAGCAGGAGATATATCGTTCGTCGGCTACGCAAAGATCATTCGCCGCGCGTGCATGGAATTCCCTCCCAGCGGGGCGGTGTCGTGCAGCGGAGTCGGGGGAGAGCAGAGTTCCTGCCTGCCACGGGCCGGCCGACATAAACGAAAATTGGATGTCCGTGCTTTTTTACATGCGTCGTGACCGTGACCGTTTTTGTTGTGCGAGTGTGAGTGCCTGCCACGCTTAGTTGCGATGCACGCCTGACTAGATTTATATTACCCACTATGTGGGTGGATCCTCGATAAACGAACATGACCAACGCCACAAAATCACAAAATTAAAACTGGGTAGAATTTTAAGCGTTATATCTTTGGACTGTGACAGGCCTGTAAAGCGCGGGCTGGATCCACGCCCAGATATCCACCACCAGGCGGTGTGCCGATGCGAGAAGGGAGCAATGTGAGTGCGGTGCTCTGCTCACTGCTTTGGTCGACACGGGTCGAAACGAGACTAAGCCCAAATGTCGACAGCAGATGGGGGATGAACACAGTGTGGTGAAGGAGAGACGGACAATCGTATTGGGAAAGTTTTGAGTCTTCGTGTGCGGACGGGAACGTTATATGTCGCGCAAGGGTGGAGACTTGGTGGCATTTTGTTTGACGCTTTGTAGCATTTTCATGGAATGCGTCAGGTCTCGACAGTTATTGCGGGTGATGAAATAAATTCGGTCGGAGAGTATGGACAAATGCACAGAAACCAAGAATCTTGTCTGCTTGGCTGGTGTCGTAGGGAGCAATATCGGTCTAAGATACATGTACTCGGGTAGCAATGTTGCGCTGAATTTCAGTTAAAATGTCATGGTTCGTAAAATGTCAAGTGCACCTTACACGCACTAAGCGATCTCGCGATGCATTCTTAATATGTCCACCAGTTATAGTTCGAGAAGTGACCAATTCCTTCTGAAATTAACCCCACATGCAATACGCTGTTGCCCCTACCTATACCTACGCTGACACGAAGCCCACTTAATGTCGACCAACATCCGTCCAAAAGTACTTCGAACTTTATCCACGTCTCCATCGCCACCTCTGAAAATTTAAGCATTCGTAATTCCTCGGGTACGTCGATTAAAACCTCCCGGTCCTGCCAGACCCAAAGAAAGTCGGCCTTCTAGAAATGTCGTGTATAAAGCTGCGCGCCGATGCTGAGCATTACTCCACCTAAAACTAAAGCTAAACTCGTGAAATATTCTTGTCGTTGCATTGATCTGGACTCTTAGCACGGGTTGCCAACGGATACAGGCCCTATTTACTTCTACATGATGTATCGTCTACACTCAGGGGTCAGCTAAGAGAGAATCCGTTTTCCCTTAAGTCTCCATTTCTCGTTTTTCACCACAGGTGTTTCTCTACAGAAAGCATAAAACTGGTGTGCGCATGCCCACGGACCTTCTCTGACCCCTCCCCCAACCGTCAATAACTCATGTCTGCGCTCCTGGGGCAATCTCATGGCTCCCAGGAGGCAGATAATGTATACTTGTGGGCGCTTGGGAAAGCAGAGGTGCAGGCTCCATTCCCCTCGGTGCCCGCCCTCCCTGCTAAGGTGAGATGCAAGCGATACCGCATAGCCTCAGAAGCTGAGCGTGTTGTAATTCTTCAACGACAACAGATAATACCGACTTCAGCAGCCGTTCAGAAATCGCCTCCCCTTATGGAACGGGTCCCAACAATAGGCGATGTCGACGAATGACTCGTACTTCTGTTGGTACTGCGCATCACTTTACTTACCTCCACCTAGCTATGGTATGAACAACCCATCTATTTCCAGGCTCGGACATAACCACTCCATCTCCTTCCTCGCTCTGAACATCGATCTCCTGCTCCGACCCTTAACCCCTTACTCCGACCCTCAAACCTTCGCTCCGACCCTTGGCCCCTCGCTTTGATCTTCGCCCCTCGCCAACTCGCGGCGCGTTGCCGGCAGGGCGAACGTCTGCGTAGAGCGGCGCAACTACACCCGCCCGGTATTCACGGGCACCGCGGGTACCCGCGCGCGAGGCAGCGGCGCCAGCTGCACCGCCACCCGCGGCACTCAGCTGTGCGTGACCACGCGCGTGCAGGACGGCGCCATGGTGGTGGAGGAGCGCATCAGTCGCTGCTGCCCCGGCACGGCGCCTACCGACGAGGGCTGCCGTCGGGTACGTGCTCTGTCACGGAAGGTTTGGATGCTCTGTGGAGTGCATGCATGTGGGTGCTCTGTTGGGTGCTGAGGGATGAGTGTTTTTCTGGGTGCGGACGAACGGGTGCTCAGCTGGGTGCATAAGGAGAGTGTTCAGCTCCATGCGGACAAGCTGGTTGGTCTTGTGCGTGTGTTTTCCATGTTTATGGCTGTGCTGGGTACAGGTCGACGATTGCTTTGTTGGGTGCGTGAGGGCGGGTATTCCGCTCCGTGTCTAAAGGTGGGTACTCTGTTAGGTGCAGTCGTATGGGTGCTCTGTCCGGTGCAAGCGGGTAGGTGCTTTGCTGGGTGCAAGTGGGACCAGGTCATGCCAAGGGGTTCCGTCAGGGGATAAGCCTGTGGGCCCATCTGTTACTGGTTATCATCCATCACCATCATCGCCACCACTAACCGGTTGGTTAGTGGTGGTGATGTGTGAAAATAGGAAAGCAAGTGGTATGGAACACCCCGTAAAACACGCATTGGGAGGAATCATTCGACTGCGATAAGTACAAAACGACATAAGAACACAGTTGTTTGCCAGGTGTTCCTGCAGCGCGAGATTGCGCGGGGATAACATGTTAATAAAAAGCATCCATCGGTGATACGTATCCACGCGTGAAAAGACCGACGCGTCGTTACCATTCGCTATTTGCACTTGCCGCAGATGGAAAGACCTACCTGATGAATCGCACACGACTGGCTGATGAGATCTGGGAAATGCTTGCCGCTGCAGATCCGGTTTCATTCGCGATTACGGCGCGCAACAGCTCAACCCCATCACTACAGCTCTGCCTGCCAGCCCCCGCGGCCGGGAAGCCCGTTCGATAGCATTAGGTGGCAATGCATGCAAGGAGCCCAACGAACATGCCCGCTGCGTGTTTGTGTGCCTTCTCTGTGCTCCGGTCGTATGCGGCTGCTTCGAGTAGACGCGCTTATGTTATCATTAAGGTCATTTGCCAGAACATGCATTAATTTATGCAAATACATTAATATTGTGAATATTAATAATGAGCATCATCGTTCAAGCCAGAAGTGGGGCGCTGACGTGTTTCATCCTCATTACCTCGGTGGCAAACGTTAGACACGCTAGACACGATCCCGGGCTGGGAAAGAGAGGAGAGAGAGGGAGAGAGGGGAAGAAAGAGAGAGAGAGAGTGAGAGAGAGAGAGAGGGAGGGAGAAATGCATGTGCATGTATATGAATATATATATATATATATATATATATATATATATATATATATATATATATACATATACATATTGCGCGCGGATATATAGATAATCTTCTTTATTCGGTGCCTTTTTCAAGGCCGTGCCCTAGGCCCTTGGAATGTCATCATGGTCAGCAGAAAATTTAGGTTGAGCGTTGTGAGTAGGTTTGGGGTTGAGCTCCACAGATTCCACCACAGCTGCAGTATTTGAGGCTTCGCTGATGCATGGCTTTCGTTCATAGCTTACCGTGGCAATATGTATGCGCTTTTACGCCGGAGTTATTTCTTATAGTTTGTTCGCAGTTTATTCACAGAGCAGCTGTGCTGCTCTTTCTCCTGGTGTGCCATCTAGCTGGGGTGCGTCTCCTCCTGTCCCTCTGCCTGTGCCGTCCTCCATCTGCGGGGCGACCCCCACTCCAGATTCTCTTTCGACCCTGCCGCCCGCACCGAAAGAATCAACGGAAAATGAATGAAATACCGCTGACCGCATTTGCAGCGCGACAACCTGCAGTCTTTCGCCCGCGCCAAGCGAATGAACGGCAGGCGAATTAGCACGTGCGTTTGCCTACGTTTTACTTGAATTACTCGGCGGCGACGACCTGGCGATCGATCGGCGACATTTCGGCGCCGCGAAAAAGGTCATGTTGTAGCTCTTTAGGTAAAGTTGATATTTAAGCGAAAAAGTGCATATGGTGATTAAAAAATGGGTAATAATTGGAGCCAATGAACCCACGCGTGCGGTGATGTAAATTTCACCACGATCGTGACGATGGCTTCGACGACAGCATTTGGCCCCGTTTTTCCAAATCCCGACATTTCCGGCTTGCACGTTGATTGCCGGCGCAACGGTGCGTCGCACGGTCTATTGTTGGGTACGTGAAATGTAGCCGGTACACGGGTCGACGCTTCGAGATTGGTTTCACGCCTCCACCGGCTCCGGTTGCCGAGCGGGGACGCGGAACGTGAAAAACAGTCGAAAACGGGAAAATTTGTCCGCTCCGCCGCCGTGCACGTGGCACGTGGCTGGTGCAGCGTCACAGGTAACACCACGCGATTCCCCGCTAAATCTTCTGTCGAAGGGTGTTGGCTTTCCGTCGCATCAACCCGTGGTTGCCAACATGCGAAAACAGTTTCAAATGACCGCTCGCCGGTTTTCATCGAGGTCGCTTTTTCGCAACGCCTACGCTAAGACAGGGGCCCAAACACGCCCCCCCGCGACACGCGCCGCACGCCACCCGTTGACCATACGGGTACGAAACTCGCCTCAGCACGCCGTCATGTGCGCACGTGCATCGTGTCAAAATTTCGCGTTTAAGTGACCCACCGTTTGACCCGCACCCGTGCCAATGCCAAAAGACGGCCCTCAGACAGGCAGACGCACCCTACTCAACTAGTATTATAGATGGATAGACAAGCAACACCTGTCGGCCTTTGGCCGAATTCGTATTCTAACCCAACTTAACAGCTCCCCTTCACGCGCCACCGCTTGACCCCGCGGGCACGAAACCTGTCTTTTGGCACGTCTTTTGGACGTGCCTAAGACGTGCCTTAAAATGGCACGTCTTTTCTCGTCACTGCTGCTCTTCGTCCTGAACCATGCTCTAGCTGCGATGTGGCTCCTCATCCCGCCACTGTGCCTGTGCTGTCCTCCATCTGCGGAGCGGCCACTACTCCCTATTCTCCATCAACCCCTCCGCTCGCACCAGAAAAAAATCAACGGAAAATTAATGAAGTACCGCGGATCGTCGGCGATCGCAGCACGGCGATTTCCAGTCTTCCGCTCGTGTCGAAAAGATGACCTTTAAGACCTGCCGGCGTTTGGTCGCATTGGTATTCGACCCCAAATACCAGCTCCTCTACACGCACCAGCCCGCTGACTCCGCCGACACGAAACCCACCATAGTGCGGCGTCTCTCGCCGCTGCGGCTCTTTCTCCTGATCCATCTTGTAGCTGCAGGGTGGCTTCCCCTCCTGTCCCTCTTCCCGCGCCGTCCTCTATCCGCGGAACGACCTCTGCTCCGGGTTCTCTTTCGACCCTTCCACCCGCACCGAAAGAATCAACGGAAATGAATGGAATACAGCTGTCCGTCGGCTATCGCAGCGCGGCGATTTCAGTTATCGCACCCGGGCGAAGCGGGTGCCCGGCAGACGAGCACGCACCAGCGTTTTACTTAATTACTCGGCGGCGGCAACTGGACGATAGATCGGGGGCATTGCGACGTCACAAAAAAACAAAATTGCATCCTTTCAGGTAAAGTGGAGCGAAAAAGCGCATAAAGTGATTAAACAATGGGTGGTAATTGGAGCCAGGGAAACCACGCGTGCGGTGATGTCAATTTCGCCGCGATCGTGGCGACGGTTTCGACGACAGCGTGTTGCATTTGGCCCTGTTTTTCCCAATCCCGACATGCCAGGCTTGCACAACGAATTCATGCGCAACGGTGCGTCGCACGTTCTCGTGTTACCCACGTGAAATGTAGACGGTACACGGGTCGACGCCTTGAAACTGGATTCGCGTCCCCATCGGTACGTGACATCACGCGATTCCTAATTGAATTTTCTGTCGAAATGTATTTATAAGCAGTCTTTTATCGGCCGAACGTTTTTTAGACATTCTAAATCCTTGAAATCGACTGCGCACATTTACTTGCCCGAAATCCGGGGAGAAACAGGCTTTGGGGCAGGATAGGTTATCTTCATCGGATGAGCTTCTTCCTTCCAACCAGTTTTAGAAAGTGACACCCATGCTTTAATACTCCCAATGAAGACATAGCAATGGAATGTTCTTGATTGGAATGCATTAATTAACCTTTAGCATCCTTTATCCTCTCTAACAAGTGTCGCCCTGTCGGCCTTCAGTTTGGGAACGATGTTACAGCCAGTATAATGGTCCTCAGATTATTGTGATGCTTCATCATCGCATCTTGCTGACCTCATTATCACATCACATCACATCTCAACTATTATTTATCACATATGATAATTTAACTAAACTTTCATTGACTTTGAACATTGACGATATCGACTCACGGTCAAAGAGATGTGGACTGCCGGCGTAACCATTTTGAAAAATGTGATGAACTGCATGATTATATCCCTTTTGCGTCCCTGTGATCCATGCTATCACAAAGACGGGTTCCCTCTTCTTCATTTCCGTGACCAAAACTCGGTTTTCAGTCACTTTGTTTCATTTTCTTTATCTGGACCATTTGTGTTACAGCTGTTTCACTTCGACGTCCGATGTTGGACACTGGCCAGTGAGTGGCGCGTGGTGGAAATGCAGTCGAATTCTACAGAGAATAAGCTAAATTACACAATGACCTCATTGTTTGCTCGTGGTACTCGTCGTTTTTGGTGTTCCAAATTCTCCCTTCGGAAAGATGGTGCAAAGTGCGGCCTCTCAAGGAAGGATAGTTATTGGTGAGCTTGACAGTAATGGCGTGGTTCCGGGTGAATCCCATAAACCTTTCGAATACCGAGCCACATCGTGGCTAGAAAATGCTGCCTGATAGCGTGGCACTGACCAGAAAGACCTTGAATTAGATTGTCATGAAATACAAAGCAGATTATTTACAAAAATGCTTACGGTTGTGAAAAATGAAGGACACAGACGGTAATGAGGTACAATCAGTATCGCATCATCCTGCAGTGCCAGGACTGTGATGAAAGTCCGCCTAGCTTGCTGTAGTTTTTCATGCATCTATTCCGGACGTCTTTATCCTCAAGCCTCAGATAAACTTTCTTACCTTAATAATGCGGTTGTGCTGGACCCTAAAAAGTGGTTTCAATTCACAACAACCAGAGAAAATTCTTCACCCATTCTGGAAATATTTGCATGCTTTAAACACTGCCTTTATTTTACAAATGCCTCAGGTCGTTGGAACTCGAATATTCAGTTCGGTTTATCAGTTAGAAATCTGGAAGATATGGAGTTATCCAATTCTTGGAAGCATTGGTGTATAAAACGTAATTTCAGGCAGACCCTGGTAGGTCCTGTGCTACTGCGATTCGGAAAATAAATGTCGTACAGTGATTGGCCTGCAGACGAGAACGCAGAAGAATACTACAACTCAGCTGTCCTCTTGGTTGCGTTCACCGGTATTCGAAAATATTGGCAAGGTCAATTTCCAACCAAATCTGCCATACTACCGATGTTACTGGATGGACGCCACTTAAACATGACGGGGTACTGCACGCACTGACCAGGTGGGAAAAATTCCAGTCGAGCGTTCGGCGTTGTTACATAACTTGTCAAATTTATATAAAATGAATTTATGTTGGCCGCCACATATCCAGACGCCTTTCCAATAACGTGCCTGGATGGGAAGTTGCAAGGAAAGATACAGCCTTCAATATTGATACCGAGAAAGACTGTTGTCAGATATCATTGCAGGGGATATTGGACATCGTGCGTCACAGCTGTAAATTAGACGATCTTAATGAACTGAACTTGGTGAAAGACAAGCTACGAATTCGTATCATTTCCTCGTGATACAACGGCCTGGCAACCGTATGTTTGTAAGCGAGCTTCATGCTGCAACATTTCTACAGCGTTGTTTCCGTGCGGGAGATGGTTAAAGGAACGGCATAGTTTTCAACATTTCGGCTGTCCCTGTGAATCAAATTAACCATCGTTGAGCATGTCCCTGGCCTGACCCTTTCAGACACCGGGATATGAGGGTAAGCTGTTCTTTTGACCCATTAAACATAATGAGTGTGTTTTATGTGCGAGTCTTTTAGGCCACCTAGGAGTGTTTCTAATCCGAATGAACAGTCCTGTTACGTCATTGTAGTAGGACATGTACGGTGAAGCACGGAACCACCGGAGTGGATTTCGATTTTGGTCTGGCTGAACCACATTCTCCCCGCTGGGAGCAGTTTCGCCTGGAAACTGCTCCCAGCGGGTTTTTTTCACTAAGGTAGCACGAAGTTGAGCGGACCTGCTAAAGCACTGCGGTCCTGAAACAGAGAAGAAATTAGTCTATGGGCTCCACTTGAGACTTAGGTCAGTAAAATTCCGGCTCGGCGAAACGTACATGGAGTCAAATTTGAGCATTTTGTACAAGGTAGCGAGGTCGACTCAGTGTCTTGTTATGACCAGATTTGGCGCCATGGTCATATTTCACCGTATTCTTATGAACATCTAGTCGAGCGGCCAAGCTCGAAAAAATAACTAACGTGCCACGGTACTTTTTACTTCTTTGCCACTTTTAGGCTATGGGCAAACAGGAACTCCATGTAAACGTATCGGCAAGCCCGCATATTGTGGTACGGAGTGCCGCATCTGATGCTATCCCCGTACAAGCACCATAAGGAATGCTGGTGTATTATGGCAGCCTGTCTTGCGGAAGTCATCTGTACATCTCGTGCTTGGAACGCCTATGGAGAAAACGACATCATTCGCTCAGTCAGTCATGTTGCAGACGTATCGGAGAAGGCGTCTTAATGAAATGCCACTAAGGAGCCGCCGCATGCACTGTTCGCGCTTGCAAATCAGGCAGATTGCATTTTGGAAACCAAAAATAGCTTTTTCGACATCCACGTCACGTATATTGGACACAAAAAATACATGGGCATTGCACACGGCGATGAACACGGCGCGACAGATTCATTTCGACCGCAAGTAAGCGACCAGACTGTTTTTCAAGGCCAGGGCACTAACAGCGGAAGACAGTTTAACGGCTGGTGGCTGCAAACCCCGCATGAGAGACGCTGTAGAAACAAAGCATCGGCAAGCCAACTCGGCGCGCACCCGCGGTAGCTGCAACAAATCGTCAGCTGTGGCCCGAGTGACAACCGCGGACATCGAGGCCTCGTGTACACAGTGTCTCGCGTCGTCATCATGTCCCGTTCGGTGATCATGTCAGGTATTTTAAGGCAACCCAACTCAAGCAGTGCGGGAGGCACGCGATCGTTGTTATTTAGGTTCAGGACGATACGGGCGCCGAAGTTCAGTGCATGTTGAACCCTCTGTATATGTGACGCTAAGCAGGCAGCACAGAGGGTAAGCAGTATGGAATGAGTGGAAACATCTTGCCTTTATCCACCGTCTCTGCCGGTAAGCGATGTCCCATCTATACCAGTACAATCAGAACGCCTTGGCAATGACGCATGATGATTGGGATGTGGTTTTCCCAGTTGGCGGTACAATCGATTGTGACACCCAGGATCTTAACACTTCTAATAATTTGGTTTCGTCTTAGCCAAACATTACCGTTAACTGTGCACTGAATGGAATATTGGAATCATATGGGCCAGAACAGCCTGAGCGGAATGCTAACTTAGTTTTTGCTGCAGGTACCGATGAAGAAAGCATCTCAGCAACTTAGGGAATTGAAATCATTTGCATTTCTTAGCTTGCTGAAGAGCGTGGGAATGAGTAATGTTTTAGACGAAAACGTCACTATTTTTGTCCCTGCTGACGAAGCTTTGCACAACTTCCTCGAAGAAAACCACGTGAGTAACCATGGCGCGTGATGCATCCCTCCGTTGGGCGAGCCCTTTCGACTTAATTTTTTGTTGGTCCGAACTCCGAACAGTTCCGTTCTAATGTGTATCGCAGAATATGCGTTCGTTAGAGTGGACAAATATTGGTGTATCCATACTTCATTGCTTTCCTCTTCCAAACTCAAACTTGTATTAGTTTCGCTGGCACGTGTGCCTGACAATTCGCTGGTGCACCTTTAATACCAGCAAAAGGTCAAAAACCACTGGACCCAAAGAAGTACTGGTTATTCTTTCGCCTGAAAAGCCTGCTGAATGAAATCGCACTGTAGGGTGTGATTATCACAGTGTAAACAGTGACCCCTAGGCCGTAAAATTATGTTTTTCAACGTGTCACCCCTTGAGCCTCGTCATGGCTTTCAACACACTGTCTGCCTGTTCTCCCAGCTATTCGAGCAGCCTGACAACCTGGCGCGACTTGTCAGAGGTCACGTGGTTGACGACAACCTCCCGCTGGCCCTGCTTACCTTACGGGTAGGTTGACATGGACCACGCAGGTCAAAGTCATGGGATACTGAGACTTTGAGTTTGAGACAGACGCTTGGCTGGCACGAAAGCCAAATACAGTGGCAGGACATAACTCTTAAGCTTTTGCGTCAATGGCATTGGTTTGATGGTCATGTAAGCAGCGTTGAAGTTGAGTGTCCGTTGATCGCTCGGAGCACGTTGCTTTCAATGACAGTCTATGCGCACAGGTTGTGGTTCGCTCGCATGTTTGTGTGACAAAATGCGTCTGATGCAAAGCTGCGCAAAACTCGCAACATCGGTTTACATCTGGGCAGTCCGGACTAGCTGACGAAAAACAGCTGGGCCAAACTTTGGTGGCCTGCACCAGTCAGCAGCGCAAATCCCCCGCCGTCAACCCCGCCCCCCTTCAGCTGACGTGACCTCGAGAGGTCGACTGAGCGAGCGTCCGTGCCGCAGAGTCCAGTGCCCAGCCGCGTCGGGCCGCTGTGGGTGACCCGAGGTCACACCGGCCCGCTGGTCAACTGTGTGCCGCTGCTGAGCCGCGACCGGCCCACGCCCAGCGGCGGCCGCATCCACACGGTGCGCGGAGTGCTGCGCGCTGCCAACCTGACGCTGCTGCAGCTCATCCGACGCAGGCCGGAGCTCTCCACGCTGGCCGCACGTAAGGCTGGCAGCTCGGCGGGGATGGGTGTGCACGGACACCGGAGTGATATGTACCACACGTACGTTATGGAGTTAGCAAAAGGTGGAACTGAAGTAGTATATTTAATAAAATTGAATATGTTGGGTGTCTTACTTTCTACATACGCGCCTTATAGCCTGATGTCTATGGTAAGACCACCCCTGCATATACATGAATAACCTCTGGTTATCGAGACCAGGTATATATATATATATATATATATATATATATATATATATATATATGCATATATACATATGTATTTATACAAATATATATACATTTGCATTCATACATATATATATATATATATATATATATATATATATGTATATACCACACGTACGTTATGGAGTTAGCAAAAGGTGGAACTGAAGTAGTATATTTAATAAAATTGAATATGTTAGGTGTCTTACTTTCTACATACGCGCCTTATAGCCTGATGTCTATGGTAAGACCACCCCTGCATATACATGGATAACCTCTGGTTATCGACACCAGGTATATATATATATATATATATATATATATATATATATATATATATATATATATATGTGTGTATATATATATATGCATATATACATATGTATTTATACAAATATATATATACATTTGCATTCATACATATATATATATATATATATATATATATATATATATATATATATATACATACACATCCAGCCCATTATATCGGGGATGTCAAGATTGCGCTGCGTGAGAGAAAACGGGTTTCTGTCTAGTGTTGTGTAAGTAGAAGAGATGTTCGGTACTGGCAGCCCTAACTGTCGACCTTGTGGGCGGGTACCTACGGCAACGCGAAAACAAACGCGTTTTTGATAATTCGAGCGGCCAGTTGGCCACACGATCTGCGTACCTAGCCAGCCACCATCGCTAGATGAGTGGCCATCACCCGATGGGGCTGTGTGGCCGCTCAATACGGGATTTCCATTCGTCGTGCCTGCACCGAGTAAATGATAACCTTTTGTGTGGTGCTGCTCCAGCATATGGTAGTTCCCTGTAACGTTCACTCGGCCACCAACGGACTGACGAATATAAGCCTTTCTAACAGGGAGTGTATGACATCCGGCCTCGTGCACGCCCTGCGGAGTCCCCATCAGCACACATGATATGATTAAACGGAAATGTCTGGGATTTTTGTGCGGATTGAATGAGACCCGGACACCTGCTTGTTTGTTGGACTTGCCGTTTGATTAAAAATTGTCGTGTGAAAACCTCAAATGAAGCAAAAAATGTGTTCGTGCGGTTAGTTTCCTTGTACATTTGAAGTTTGTATTAAATTATTTTGTGTGTCATGATTTGAGATGGTTGTCATGGCCAAGTGTCATGCAGCAATCGCAAATTAGTGGTAAATATCCGGAGACAGTTGCAGTGTAAGCTACGAGCAGTCGATCGTCAAAAACTGCCATCATATGGCTCGTCCGGAAACGCAAAAAAAGAGGATGCTGTCCACAGTATGAACAAAAAACATCCTGGAGGTCCAAGAACAGCTCAAGTCAATGATGATACGTACAGGGCTGATACTGCGTTGGAGAAGAGCCACCAGCGATTCCCTCGCTAACATCACCAAACTCTTTGGTGTTGGCTGATCCCACATCACAAGTCTCAATGATGGGGGGTCTAGTCTAGAACTGAAACAACACCCTCATTGGGTTTAGGTCAACGACGCCCTTACAGACAGAGACTTGCAAGAGATGGTGCAGATTTGTGACTGCACAAAGCCTACGGCTAGTCACGCCGTCTTCATTCAGAACATTTGAGTCTCAGATGATGCACGTTTTTCTTCCACACATCACCACTAAAAAGGCGTGGGAAGGATATTCGTGGATTAAAGCGCACAGCAATGATGGTCATGAATGCCTGAGTTGATTGCGCTGTACTGATGTGCAGAGGAAGGAAGACCGGTCGATGTGAACACTGAAAGCAAGTCTAAGATCCCAGAAAACCTGTGAAAGGACTTTGGGAGAATTGACCTCCATGAGCGCAAAGCAGTTGTATCAACAGGAGGGCTCAAACATACACACCGCGCCGACAGCTTTAACGCGCGCCCAGGTGGGGACTAACCTCCCCCGACAAGCTTTTAGGGAGTAATTTCCGAACGGCGTGGCACAGCCGTGCCAAACTCTACGCAGATGTGGGCAATTTAATAATGAAACTTTTGGCATACACTTTGATATTGCATTGTAAGGTCGCTGACTTATTGCAGGTCAAAGACAGGTCGTGGCTTTCAGCGAAGGCAGTTTCTAGGGAATCGTTCAATCTCATGCGACAGTGGAATGTTGGACGACGCCGTCGAGTGGTAGATGAATGTCTGAGATATTTCCCTAGGCAACAAAGAATGAATTTAGAATTGCAACACATTGCATTGGCGTAGGATCAGGTATGAAGTCCAGACCCAGGCGCTAGGTCCGAACTCTGGGGTCTTGAGAGCTTGCTGTATGAGATAGTTCCTGGTGTTCACTTCGAATTTGTAAATTGCAGGGGCCGCGTTTTCCCACGGTGCTTTCCGAACAGCGCGGCGTAGCCACACCAAAGTTAGCACAGCTATAGAGAACTGAACAGTGGATCTTTTGATGTAAACATAAGATGTGTCTTATAGGGTCGCTCACCTATGGCGGATAAAGTCAGGCCATGGCCGTCAGCAAAGGACATTTCTAGGGAACCTTTTGATGTGATGCAACAACGGAGTGTTGGACGAGGCCATACAAATTTGAGATGGTGTCTTGGGCAGCAAATCAACTTCATTGATAATTACAACCAATCACACTGATTTAGTGTCAAGTATGAGGGTCGGAACAAGGTCGAGACTAACCTGCTTGGTTTTGTTGGTAGTTTCTGGTGCTGATTTTGAATTTATTTATGACAGGGTCTGTAATATACATGTTCCATGGACCTTCTAAAGATCAGAGTAGGTCACTTATCTGATGTGACTCAGGTCAACATTTTTATTTTTAGGAACTGCCGCTTTTGTTATCCCTGACAAGCATTCGAAAGGCAAAATATAAGTGATCGCGAAGATATGCATCTTAAAGTTATAAAGGTAAAACAAGGTCGCTGACCTCATTGAATTTTTTAAGAGCAGGTGCGGTGGTTGCATGAGGATGTCTGGAGGCACTTGAGACACCAATACGGAGTTTGACCTTGTTTGACCTCATTTAACCCCAAAGCTATTACTTAGCAACCACAAGTTTTGACACAATTGAGTTTACGTACAGGTCAATCTACTCTGTGAATTTGGTGCCTCTATTTTTCTTTGAAATCTCAGCGGTCAAACTGATCCTCCAGCCTAGTGAAGGATATTCTGCAGTCCAACCGGGACACGTGTTTAAGGTCAAAGTAGACTACTGATCTAAAATCCCCAGACGTTCATTCAAATGTGAAAATCAAAACAATCTCGCATAATTTTGATTGCCATAACCGTCTCAAGGTAACAAAGACACACATGAGCATCGGTGACCTTTTTCTTAGAACCGGTATCTCAGTTCAAGGCGATTGCATGAGAAGGTCGCACTGCACCGCCTTGAGCTGTTCCCCACGTTCCGCTGCGTCGCGGCTGTGACCTGTGCGGTCAGGTCGCTGCTCCCCCCCCCCCCCCCCAGCGTCCTTCTGGGCCGCGCGCCGCCGGTGCGTCAGGTCACAAATGGCAGCTGCCAGGTGTGGAGCGCACAGAGCTCTAATCATTCCACGTTTGGATGGTGCAAGTCGGCCAACAAGAGATGTAAAGGCTAGGACGAAATGCTGTCGGTGGTTCTTCGCGCACCAATGCCGGCAAGCGGCTAGTCAGTAGGTCTGTCATAAAGAGAATGCTCCACTTTTGAGAATATTGAAGGCAGCATCAGATATGCTAAGATAAGCTCACTCATAAATATTGGAACACTTTTCAGTGTAAAAGACTGCTCTGGACAACAAAATTTCTTTATTCAGCGAATATGCTTCACAGTGCTTCGTTGTTTGATTGTGTCATGAAACATTTGTATGACACTAAGGTGATGCCAAAATGGTCGTATAATTGAAGAAGTTAAATCTCCCGAGAGGTGTCCATGGCGGTGTTGGAGGTGTTTACTGAACAAAATATATTTATGCTCTCGGGTTTTGGTCCTTTCCGTAGTATTCGCGCACACCTATCCTCGAATTTTAGGTGTTTGCTTGCATTCACATGCTCATTTATGGCGTTAATTTTAAGTTATTCGATTACAAGTTATATCTCCGCAAGAACTAGCAACCATGTCCAACTTCTTGTATCATGTGGCACAAAAAGTACTTCGTGATTTAAAGTTGCACGCCCTGCAAAACATTGGTTGAGAGCCAGTTCAGGTCCTTTATATCTGGATAGCATGCTCATAGACGTCAGATAGAAGGGATTCGTCGGCTGTATTTGTCTTGGTCTTACACGCCGCATGGCGAATGGTACTGGATTTCAAGTAACGCTGCTATGGCTTCATGCACGCCTGAACAGCCTTGAAGTAGTCTGCACCAAATATTCTGCACATCTTAGCGGGCATGTAGCTCATAAGCTATAAGTTTTTACGTCTTGAGAAGGGCGGAGCTGTGAACTGGGCCAAATAATCTCCAGGATGACTATTTCAGCTCGGAGCCCCATTCAGATGTGAAATACTCCCTCTAAGCCGGCCAGCAGCATTGCAATGTTGACTGTTCCAAGGATCGTCAGTCCACGGCAACGGACTCGAGCCAAGGGCGGGTGTCCTTAGGGCTGCAATTACATACTTAAGCAGTCCGAAAGCACAGTCTTTAGCGTCCAACTTTTGGACTTACGTCACGGTCATTCACAATTATGCCCAACGGTGATCCGGTATCGTGGGTCGGCTTTGCAATGAGCTGTGACTGAGAGTAAACCTGTACGAAATTTTTGACGTTTTTCAAGACGGACCCTGCTGACGAGGCAGAGATGAAGTTTATCCATTTGCTTAAGTCGTATATTTTTTAGGTCTTGATCCAGGTTGTTAAGACATCACATTCTGGAGTTATGATTCCAGTGTGCCAAGATCAGCCGAGATAACTACAAAATTAGCCTCGAAAATAACTAAATGGTTTGGCAGAAAGCAGTACAGTACAAGCGAAATGTACTGTAAACCCACGTTGGCTAATCCGGGGTGCCTGTTTTAGCTTCGCATCATTTGAAGCGATTCCGTGATAAAATTGCTTCCGAGTGTGTGCATCGAAATAGCTGTAGAACATCCCCGCTTTGTGATGCTGGGGTGTTGCCGTACGTTTTTATCGCACCCGTTTTTCTGTTTTAGGTGTTCCTGTTCTTTATGTGTCGAGTTAGCAGATTGTAAATACCACTATATCTCACCTTAATCCACACGCCA
The DNA here is from genome assembly GCF_011947565.3 of Pollicipes pollicipes. Lineage (NCBI taxonomy): Eukaryota > Metazoa > Arthropoda > Thecostraca > Pollicipedomorpha > Pollicipedidae > Pollicipes > Pollicipes pollicipes. The sequence continues at coordinate 11,214,401 of NW_023596818.1, forward strand.
TTTTCATCAAGAACATGTCAGAGACGTGTTTAAGGTTTACGTGAGATATCAACGCCGAGGTTTTCAATCACATGCTAGTATTGCCGCATTCAGTACACACTTTTGCATTGCATAGCTTTATGTCAGTATGGGACAATGCGCATATCAGGCCCACAAATGCCAGTTGACCTCATTCGATACCACCCAGCAGGTAGGTAGAAAGATATCAGTTGCAGCCAGAATATATATCAGTCGCTGAAGACGCACAAGGCCGCAAGAGGAAAGATTGCTCTAGCACACGGGATATGAAATTGGCAGCTCGCTCAGTTCCTCCCTGGCTGGACAGATGGAGTGGCATTGCCACGAAACATTAAAAGGCACAGGCCAACGTCTGCGTTTGGTAACAGTAATGGGACTAATGGAAAAAAATGGGATGTCAGCATTGTTTGTGATTCCAATCTGACCTTTGAGGATTGCTGCTCCTTATCCAATTTACATTTTCCAGCACCGGTGATATGTCGGCGTGATTACCCGTGGCGACATAATACGCTTACTGATTTGCTTTTCCTAGTACCTCTGATAAAAAACGCGATTGCTCGACGGTAGTATAAAAACCTCCCTGAGATGCGGTGACTATTCGAGGAAACGGCGCAAATGTTATTAGCACCATCACCGCACATTCAGCGGGCGAAGCGTCGCCACCTCGCCGCAAACGTGACGCGAGCGGAGCGCCACGTCCGCCGACATTCAGTGCCGCTTCGTTGGGACGAGGCCGGGGGCCTGATGTTGGCCGTCGGCGGGGTTGGAAACTGGGTAGTGGCGACCCTGGCCGCCGGTACCGATTGGAAACGCTTGGAAAATGACACTATAAATTCCCACATAAAGTATTGATTGTCATGGTTTTTGGTGAAACGTATGCTTAAAGTTGGAAATCATTCGCTAACGCCCCTCATCCGGACTCATTGTCTATGAGCCGTCGTACGGGTTTTCTAGACGTTTTTCCTGGACAGGACAGTCTCACGAGTAACTGCTAACTGCCAGCTAGCGTGCTGTGTCCAAGCAGTCCAGTCAGTCCATGCAGGTCAGGTTCGCGTGTGTGGTATCAGTCTCATAAATCAAGGGTCAAATGCGAGAGGACGGCAAACTAAGCGACGTTAGATGTAGTTGTCGGGCTGCATTACATGTCCATGGTCTAAGGCATGTGAGACTTGATCGTGACTTTGCACAATTTATTCCCTAAATTACTTTACCTTATGTTACATTGGACCTAGATTGACCGTATATTACCATGCCTAACTGCATGTAATTGCTTTGCCTCATCATTTAGCGTGCTAAGACAACCGTAAGGTCAACCGTAAGGTCAACCGGAAGGTCAGGGATACCGGAAGGTCAACTGGCACCCATATGTTATCACAAGCATACGTCATTTGTCCCCTGAGCCCAAAACGCCGCCGGTGTTCCGCTTACAGACAGGTCGCCTTTCATGACTTATCTGATTTAAAAGATTCTTCAGGTTCCCTGTGGTTTGTTGTTAACGGCAAAAACCCTGTTGATACAATTTGTATCACCATGCATACGAGCATCATGCACAACTGATCATGCGCTTGAGAGATGGCACGCAATTTCGAAGAAAATATGGTGTCTCGTGTAACCCACCTCGGGCGAGCTTTACCTCTGATCCTCTGATACCTCTGATCAACATTCTTCACCAAACATTTTCTTTGAGGAAATGTTATTGGTCAGCTCCTTGTCAATTTTTTAAAATTTTGCTTGAGGACCACCGACATGTGTCGTTTGCCTCGTGTTGCGCGGCTCCTCTGTCATGCAAGTCAAACTTGGACTGTCCCGTAGTACAGGTCTGTACCCCGGTGCAGTCTAACGTTCTGTAGGACCTCTTCCTCGACATGGACTCCAGTCTTGTTTGATTAATTTGGAAGTCATCTAGTCGCACCATTTTATGGCTATGACCATTGCTAGATGTAAACACACACACACACACACACACACACACACACACACACACACACACACACATATATATATATATATATATATATATATATATATATATATATATATATATATATATGCATATATATGGGGGAGGAAGTGCTCGTGGGCGTGTGAGTGTGGCATACGTACCGTAGACCCATGGCTTGTTCCCATCGTCCCCCCGCGGTCTGTAGACGGGAATTTCAGTATGTGGAGCGTTACTTTTGCTCGGGTGGGGGTAGGAGTCGGTTTGGGTACGGTTTTCTACTTATTTGCGGGAGCTCCGGCCTCCCAGCTTTGGGAATGAAGATGCCCAATCCGGGAAGTACTTGTTTGTTAGCCATGTTGATAGCATGCTGCGTCATTTTTCTTTGCTCAGCGCTCTCCATCCTCCAACTCATTTTGCTCAAACTACACCTGTGGGAGCCGGGATGGCTTACGGTCTGTTAGCGGGGCTCTGGTGGAGGTCTGCAGGCGGGCCCAGGAGCAAGAGGAACGCCAGGCCCGTCCTTCCCCGTCGATTTTTGCTGCAAAATAACCGTTTGGCCGAGGCATCTCGATCACTGGAGAGCGTGCAGGCGATATTTTCCCCATCCTTGTGTTTTCTGAATTATCACGGAGACCGAAAGTTCCCACAAGCAGCTTTGGATGAATCTATCAACAACAAAAAAACGAGACGTTCATGCGATCAACTACCCACGAAATCGACCGGTCCTGTTTTTAGATGAAGTCTGACTGGTCAAATCTTCTGCTGGCCGTGAGCAGCGGTCGGCCGGCCGCACCAGGGAGCGAGCGCTGGTGAAGCCACAGGGCTCCCGTCGGATGGAAGCACGCATTCGCAGAGCGAAATAGATTCCAGATGCTTTTCTTGGAGAGGGCTTGTCTCTGAGTGAAGCACCTCTCAGTTTGACATCGGACTCCCCCGTCCAGTGATGAGTGTTTCGCCGAAAGTTGGCGCATCCTTTCGCGGAAACTTAAGTGGGACTGGACTATTTCGCACGCCTGGGACTTAGCATGTGTGCGTGAGTGTCTGGCGAACTTCACTCCTTGTATTTGAAATCAGCTGACACTCCACATACATGCGTGGCTATTACGTGTTATCAGTATAAGAGATAGAACAGTATGTCAAAAAACAACGGGAGGGTCTGAGGGATGAGCAAATACATAAACTCAAGGAGCTAGAATCGCCTTTGAAATAGGGTGGGAGTGAAAAATTCCATCGCAAAAAGACCGTGCGGGAGTGAAAAAATCGATTCACAAAAGGCGAAACTTATAAGCTCGTGAGGGACGCTTTAGCAAACAAAGACATCTATTTCAAGTTGGCATGGACGTAATATCAGAAACCTGACAAAACTATTTCATTTTTTAACATCTTAGGCCATCTAAGTGAAACAGAATACATTAACACGCGCTTGGGTGGGGCGGGGGGCAATTTGACCCCCTCCCCCGAGGGCTTTTCCCGAATGGTCTTTGAACTGCGCGGCGTAGCCGCGCCACATTTTGCATAGCTGTTGAAGATTGCACGGCAGATAGTTTGACATACAAATTTTAGATGTACCTTGTAAGGTCGCTGACCTATGACAGGTCAAAGTCAGCCCATGGTTTCAATGAAGGCAATTTCTAGGGAATCGTTCAATCTGATACAACAACGGAGTGTTTGATGAAGACATACATATCTGAGATGCTTTCTTAGGCACCACAAATATTGAATGATCAAATTACGTTCACCTAAGGTCAGGTATGATGGTCAGACCAGTTTCAAAACCGCCCTGATTTATTCCTCCAGGGCTTGCTGTATGGGATAGCTTCTGGTGCACATTTCAAATTTATTGACAGCAGGAACCGCATTATACATTTTCAATTGACGTCTTAGAGATCAGAACAGGCTATTGACCTAAGACGACCCGGGTCGAACGTTTTGTTTTAGGGAACATACTGCCTATCGTAATCTTTGTCGCTTATTCAAATGAAAATGCAGAGCAGTCTTGTATCATTTTGGCCACCATGACCTTGCAAGGATCAAACAAGGTCGATGACCTCAAATGGGCTTGTGACCTTTTGCTTAGAGACAGTTGCCTAGGTTATGGGGCGTTTTGGAGACCGATCTGGAATTTGACCTTGTTTGACCTTATTTGACCTGAAGGTCATGACCTAGGAAGCTGAAGCCTCAAGCTAAGTGAGTTCACATATAGGTCAAGACACCCCATAAATTTGGTGTCTCTAGCTTTCTTAGTTCACGAGATCTCAGAGGGGGGTTCAAATTGACCCCCCACACCCCAGCGAAGAGTGTCTACCCGGCCAACCGGGCGTGTGTTAAAGCACAGTAATTTCATGACAGTATAATGAGCACAACGAATTATTAAAACCAATATTTTGATGCCGCATTTTTTAATTCCCTTCCACAGCACTTCTAAAACAAAACAAAGCAAAGCAATTCAATAATAATATAGCAACAGAAAATTCAACAAGCATAAAACACTCAAACAAAAAAGCATCGGACTCCTGCATATCAGCCCATCACCAAGTCAAACAGAATATACATACTTCTGGCTTTTGTTAAGGTGGGGTCAGGGAAGACAAACATTTTGTCACTGTTTCTGACAAAATACCAATGCTTATTTCCATGAAAGTAGCCTATGCCTAACCTAAAGAGGCCTTACATCATCTCTTCCTGTGTAACCAGTTTGTAGCAGCAGTTGTGAGTTACTGATTCTTGCGCAATTCCTATTGCCACTTGCCATGCACTTGACCAACTTAACCTAACTTAGAGTAGCCCATATGATGAACATCATCTCAACTCACCTATCTGTTGACAGCTGCACTTGTGATAAAAACATGATATTTAAAGCTAGTTTTTGGCTGGTTTCAACTTGTTTTTTATTCATTTCATTTGTGCATGCTTGTTGACATCAGACAAAGTTGACAACATGCAAATCAAGACACTTTAAATCACTTTGAACAGCTTATTTTGATTTTCATGGTTAGCCTATGTAAAGGGCAATAATGGGTATGCTCGACAAAACAATCTCTCCTCTCCAAAAATGACATGACTTTTAGATGACCATGCCAGTATTGCTGCTTGCCTTTTCAGATGCTGCAAATGCATCCATTTGGGCTTGCTTATTCCTATTTAATGACAGAGTTTGAGATGTTGGCTTCACACTTTAAATGGGGTGGTCGGACTATTTGTTACATACCAATATTTAACTCATGTTATAATCGCTATGCAGCTTAGAGTATTCCTGTTTTAAAAATGTAGTGCATATATACAGTACAGTCATTTGCCAGTCAGTAAACCATGACAACTAAAGCAAACATCTGGTTAAAGCAGCCATGAGGGACCACTGAGAAATTTGGGGCAAATAGCCAGGACATGGAACAAAATAAGCCCATTGCATGCCTTGTGGCATCATACTTTGTCTTATGGCAAAACTCGACGCATTAAAACAGAAAATGGTTACCAATTATGGTTGAAAGCAGGTAAGATAAGCAATTACTTGGTCCACAGAAGACTTACCGGCTTCTTCCTGCTCCCCGAAAACAAAAATTCAGTACCTTTTGCATGGTCTGCTGGCAAACAGAGTCATCCGACTCACCCCCAAATACAAATATCAATCATGCCCACCAACCTTCGAGATTAAAATCCGAAACAAGTAAGAAGTGCGCATGATAAACATCTCCACTGGGCAGAATTTGGCCATTAAACACTTCTGTGTTAGCTGCGTCAGGTCTGTCCCAAGGCTCTATATGGCAGCGTATTCTAATGCTGCCATACAGAGGCAGCATTCGGCAAGGATATTCTAAGCCTTGCCAGGTAGCCTGGCAAGTCAGACACTCGAAAAGCTTGGACTTATCTTTATTGAGCACCGCCATGAACCCAAAAAACAGTCCACCGAAGGTTTAAGAGGGTAAAGATGGCGGTAAAATATGTCCCGTGCTTCAGATTGTCTCCATCATTCGCTGTGAATGGTTCACGCTTGGGTGTATATCAGACATATTTGGGCGGCTGGCGAATTAATCCAATCTTTGTATGAAATACACACAAGTTTGCACTTGGAGCATCTTGCAGAGAAATTGGTCAACATTTTAAGCAACAGATGGTACCTAAAGATGGCATCAAACAGATGGTATCTAAAGACAATCGAAAAGGCAGAAAGAGTAAAGTGGTGTCACACTGGTATGATACCCAAAAAAACATAAATAGCTAAATAAATAAAAACACTGGTGCTTTTCCCGAAAAATTTTGTAAGCAGCTGATTTGGCTTAAAATCTGTTAACGTAAGTGCTCAAATAATGATATTCCTCTCGTAAGTTTAATTTAAAAGGCATTTCTTGAACTTTTCACTCTTGCATTTCGGGAGTGATGCAATTAGTGATCAAGTTACATCGGGAAAAAAAGAAGTACCTAGAGTAAAATTCTCTACCAGGCCTTGCTGATGTTTGCTCGAGGCTCTGCTTTCGTGGTGTGGTGGTGAGACCAAAAAAAGGGATGCGTGAAATCCTTGCATTTGGCGCACAGCTGCAAATTGTAATGCATTTTGTAAACAAACCAAACTTAATGCGTGCACGCGGCTGGGGTCGTTGGGGTTCTTGGGCTTAGAGGTACCTGGCGCCCTTGCTCTGTGCATGCAAAGACATGATTCAGATGTTGGTGGGGCAGGACATAGCCATAGATGTCCAGGTTCTGCGAAGCCTCGTTTATGCTTGGTGGTTTCAAGTGAGCTCGGTTTTGGATGACATCTGAAAACCTCAGAAAGGGAAATAGGGGTTTGGCATGTGCGATTAGACAATGTCAGGCAGGAGTGAAAAATTCACATAAAATATGGGGAAAAGGAGTGAAAAATTCCTCCTCATAGGGTATTGCTTTACACCTAAAGTCGGCAATTCTAGGACACTGCATAAATGCATGCACGAACAACAGTATGAGATAACCCTATCGCTCAAAAAAGAACCTGGCGACGCGCTTAGAGCTTGTTGAATTCCGTCTTCGAACATCCACCGGCAACTCATTAGTGATAGACCCCGATCGGTATGCAAAGGACCGCTGCCCTACCGCCGAGCGCGTCGCCGGGGGCGCAGGTTATGGTCCATGAGGGTAGTTCTGTCACTGGTCCCAGCGTCAGCGTATGTTTGAGGCAAACAGGCAAGACCTTTAGGCTCATCTCGCTTACAGACTTTGTGCGCAGCGACAACAGTTTGTACTGCACACATTTGGGGAGGCGTGGCAAAGTGCAGGTCATCCCGTGCGCGAGACACGTGGTCATACTTCCGGTGGCCAGTAACTACTCTGGTAGCGAGGTTAGCTACTTCAAGCAATCTCGCCTCATTTACAGCCGGACCCTGATCATAAACCGAAATGCAGTATTTCACGCGCGAGATGACTAGACACTGCACTATGGTCAGCAGCTTTCGCTTCGGGAGGAAATGTCTCAGGTGGCGGAGACCTATCGGGACTTCGATGCACTGGTTCTATCCTTTTCGTACTTCAACGCCTGCTCCACCTCCTGTGATACCCCCGATTCCTGGAAGCACTCCCTGGTTGATGCCGTTTTCAAATCCCGGGATTCAAGCCAAGTCTCCAATTACCGTCCTATTTCTGTTTTTCCTATAATGGCCAAATTTGTCGAGCGTGTGGTGCAGCGCACTACATCACTGACGCGTGCGTCCCAGCTCAGGTGGCGGTCAAGTAGCACACCCAATTTTTTACGGTTAGGCTCTCCCGAACGGTCTCTCCACCGACCCGTCCGCTGACAGGGGAAAGTCCGCAGATGTTCTCTCGGGTGCCAAGGAGAGGAAGATCTGTTTTTGATGCGTTTAGCTTAAGACAGTGGGCATGAAACCACGATGCTAGGGAGGACAGGGTGGTTTCCATGCGCTGAATGAGGGACGGAAGGTTGCGTTTAACATCGGATATGCGGATTTGGGTGTCGTCTGCGCACTGGGTCACATGAGCGTGCAGGTTGAGGTCGTTGGCGAAGATCTGAATAAGAGAGGACCAAGGGCTGATCCCTGGAAGACTCCCATGGTATTGGCGAGGGACTTGGAGACCACTCTGTCACCAGGAGAAGAAAAGATGCAGCCTAACTGGGAATGATAAAAAATGGGAGGAGAACCAAGCCGGGTTTTAAATGGCTGGAGCTTGGACAGTAGCTGATCATGAGGAATGCCATCGCAAAATTCACTGAGATCCAAGAGGCACAGGAGTGAAAGATGGCCACGATCCGAGTTGGAATAGATGCGGTTGGTCACGTGAGCAGAGCAGCCTCAGTGGAATGTTACGGAAGGAAACCTTGTTGGGATGATGGCAGAGGATGATTATCGGGCATGTAGGTAAACACTTAGCGTCGCAGCACACGCTCGACAGTCTTGGCCATGATAGAAACAACAGAAATAGGACGGTAAATGGAGACTTGAGTTGAATCCCGGGATTTGAAAACGGGATCAACCTGGGGGTGCTTCCAGGAATCGGCAAAATTGCGGGGGTGAGGCAGGTGTTGAAGTACGGAAAGGATAGAACCAGCGACGTCAAAAGAGAAGGGCAGGATACCAATACAAACGTCATCAGGCTCACACGGCCCGGAACGTTTCGTGGAGAACATGACCTCATGCGGCCCGCTGAGGGTCGTGCCAGTCACCCAAGAACCGCAAGCGCCCACCCTGGGCAGGCGACATAAAACGTCAGGTGTTCCTCCGAGACCGGCCAGGTTGGCTGCAACACGGGAGCCGACATTGACAAAATAAGCATTCATCTCGTCTGGGGTCGCGGCTTGGAGGTTGCGAGCACTGTTCTTTTTCCCGCTAACAGCGGACGGACCGCAACAACTGGGCGGAAAGCCGGCGACCTCCCCTCGTGACGCAGCACACTCCTCCGCTGTGCTATGAAGACAAGGGTCACCGGGATGACGGCTGGTGCGCCTGGATTTATCAATGACATTAGTTCGATCGGAGCGTGTTTTTCGATGATTGGTGTAAGACAATGAAGCAAACGAGACCACATGTTAGCGGCTGATGGGAGCCTAAAAACACCGGACCGGTCGGCATGGTGCAAATCACGAAGCAAACAAACATGATCAGTTCATTTCATTGGTTAAGTATGGGTGCGGAGAGGCTTGACACGACACCTTGGCAAAACTAAGAGCGTGCGAACAAAATGGTGAGGGCTAAAAGCGCAGTGAAAAGCTCCAACACGCCGAACGACGTTATCTAAATGAGAAATAACTACGTCTTAAAGCGACCCGGACGAAAAAGCGGATTCTCCGACAAACTGGTGCGGATGAAACGATCGGAGCGTCTCATTTAACTGGTTCATTGCAACGTTGCTACCAGTGTCCAGTAAATTACAACTTAAATCACCCATGATGACGATCGGCCCGGGGTGCTGCAGAACTGCTCGCCGATATTGCAGTTCCAGCTCGTGGAAGTCCGCCAGGAGAGCAGCCACGGCGCAGCGGGGGGGGGGGGGGGGGGGGGGGGGGGCAGACTGCAGCCACAGTAAAATGCGGACCGGACTCCGATCTCAAACTCAGTCAGGGAGGCTCCAGCCGACAGTCCGGACACTCAGATGCCGGCTGTGTGACGACAGGAGCTTCGTAGCAGTCACGGCTGAAAATTGTCACCCCTTATCGAGTTGGGTGATTTGAAGACATTGTGATTTTTTGGGTCTACCCTGCTACTTGTCATCAACGAGGGCTCAAGTTGGCTTCGACAAGTTGACAAGTCGCTCGTGACAGGATTCGCGTCACAAACATGCGGCACGGTTCGTTGATTTTGAGCTTCCTCGCAAACTGATTCGCTTGGCGGCGTAGAAATGATGGTGTTTTTGTGATAGATAATTTTCATCTGTTAACGCCGGCCCACATGAAGTTTCGATCGCTGACATCGTTTGGCTCTGAGCTACTTGGCCCATGGCTCTGAGCGGGCCACGTGAGGGAGCATTTAAAAGATAAGCTCTCAGGCATTATTTTTGCAAATACTTCGTCACTCGTACTCTACTTGGACCAAAAATAGCGAGAAGGGAAAAATTTCGCCCCATCCTTTACCCCTTCAGGACATGTCATACTCACAGGCCCTTAAGTGCGTGCTAATGGACAGAAATATATACATGAACTTCCTGCCTCGCAGCCTGTGGATTAAGTTTTTAGAAATTGACAACGCATGCACGGAGTTCTAATTTCGCCAAGATGGACGAAAATTTGTCAGAGTGTGAGTGGACCCCACAACCTGATTGGATCCCACGGATTACTTGATGGCCATGAGGCTCACTTTTCCGATGGGGTAATTTCCCTTTCACACAGGGATCCATTTCAAACCAGCAATGGCCCCCTAGCTGATCCAAGAACCTTAGACGTGTCTGGGAATCTCGTAAAAGTTTCATTCACTTTTGATCCATTTCGTAGCACAGCACAGATCCATCCGCAGCACATACATTAAAAAGCAGTTCTGGCGGGTTAATTCCTGGCACTCCAGAGCCTCCAAAGAGGGTAGCCGCCTCCCCTTTTCCTCTCGGCCACATGCTTGGTGCAGCATCGATTACGCATTCAGATATGTGATATTTGTCACATATATATATATATATATATATATATATATATATATATATATATATATATATATATATATATATATATATATACATGCATGTTTAATCAAAAAGACCAAAGGGAAAATACGGAATGCTGGTGCAACAATACTCATATATTCGTCAATCTGTGCATTCTTACGCTTCGAGATACTATCTCACCGTCGGAAAAATATAAATGGCGCAAGAAATTAGTTTTGAGTTTTTGAAGATGAAAACAGTACATTGCTGTCCAGTAAACACCCCTTAGTACCGAGAAGACAAATAAACCATGTTTAATTAAAATAAGAAAAATTGTATCCCATTTTGAAAATATGTAAATACACCAATGATGGATATCCTACAAAAACGCGAACATATTGCCACAATCACACTCAGCATTCAATGCCCACCACCTAATAACTCAAGAGTTTTGCAAGAATTCGTCTGTCTGCTTAGGGCTGGAGTGAGTTTGTTAATAACTGTTATTTCCAAAATTTGAAGGTTTCATCTGTACTTGCGCGTCTAAAGAATGTCAGTGTTGTCCGTCACTTGTCCTGCCAATGTCCTGTCGTGTTCGTGTCGTAGGTGCTCCAGAGGTGGCCCGTCACGTAAGTGCACTGTCAGGCGTCGTGAGGGTCGTGGTTGCACCAAGGTAGTGTGTGGGACGAAGTTTGAAGCCTTCGATATTGCACTTAAATTGACTCCGACGTTAGGGCATATTAGTCCGCTATTGTTTGTACATTGGTGCATTTTAGCTTATCATTGTTTTCACATAGGTACATTTTAGGTGCATCGTGTATTGTAAGTTGTAATTGATACATTATATTGGTATGACCACAACAACCATCACACCTGACAGTTCACTTATGAGACGGAGCACCTCTGGAGCACATGCGGCACGAACGTGACAGTGCATTAACACGACAACTGCCGAGCAACACTGACATTCTTCAGATGTGCAATGACAGAAGACACATCCAAATTTCGTAAAACCTACTTATTAACGAACTCTCTCCAGCCCAAAAGAGACAAATATATTCTTGCACAACCCTTGAGTTATTATGTGGTGGGCGGTGAATACTATAGATGTAACTGTGACAATGTATCCGTGTATTTATTATGGGTGTATTCTATATACATCACAGCAATACTACGATTTGGTCCTTTTTTAATTGGTCATGCTTCATTTGTCTTCTCTGTACGAAAATATATTTCCAGGAAGTAACGTACAATTGTATTATAAAAATAGGAAAACTTACTTCTTGTGCCATTTAAACTTTTCCGGCATGGGATAATAGCTCAAAGTTTGAAAACGCACAGATTGACAAAGGTATGAGAGATTAGACATGAACAATATTTGATCTAAACGATGACGCTAGGTCAAAAGTTCGGAAACCTGAACAATGCATAAAAGAGCTCGTCAACACTGAGTCAGCGGTCATTTTGAATCAAATATGCATAACAGATTATAGGATTATAAATATGCCGAGATTATATATATATATATATATGTATATATATATATATATATATATATATATATATATATGGAGGCTTCGTTATATGCAAGGGCAAATTAATGCACACTTAATCAGTTTCTTGCGCGTTTTGTCGATTGTTCAAATTAAGTTCTTCGTTGTTTTCGGTACGCCATAAATCTGTTTGCTTATGGTTATTCATATCAGTTAGCTATTATATATATATATATATATATATATATATATATATATATATGTATATATATATGTATATATATAGATTGACATATATGCATATATTATATATATATATATATATTTATTAATTTATACATACTTGAAAACCAAACCTTGCTCAAGGCTCAAGGATCATCCAACCTTGTCACCACGGAATCTCTCACTATCTTTCCTTCAAAAACGCTCTGATACTGCACCACAGGGGCACCGTTTCGTCTTTCGACCGGAAAACTGCTCCGTCAAGTACACGGTGTTGCAATGGGGTTCCCGCTCGGATGCTTGTTTGCGAATATGTACATGTGTTGGCTGGAGAACCGTGTCCTCAAAGACGTTATCCTAAACCGCACATTTACTGCAGACATGTCGAAGGCATATTTGTTGGTGTCAGAGACAAAACCCACCTTCACCAACTGCAGGCCGATATGCAGCGGCAATCGCTACTGCGATTTACGACTGACCTGAACGTCGACAAAGGCTTACCATTCTTGACATTTATGTGGTTGCGAGTAACGGATCTTTTGTGACTAAAATGCACCGTAAACCCACTGATGCTGGTAAATGCATGAATGCGGATAGCGAATATCCAGAGCGTTCCGCATGGCCGTCATGCGTTCGTCTCTACGCCGCACTCTAAAATATTGCTCCAGCTCGTTCAGCACACACCACAAACTTGAACGGTTCATGCATTTGCTCATTAATAACCGCATATATAATAACCGCATATATTGCTCATTAATAACTAAAACTAAATAAAGCGCACCATTATAACTAATTAATTGTAATGCCCCTACGGAACTTGCCGGTTCCGCAATCGACCGATGTGGAATGTTCACATCTCTATCATGACGCATGATAATGTACCTGGCCAGACCAACATCCGCGCAAAACCCACAATACAAAACTCCTATGCTCTGACCTAACTGAAAGCACACTGAATCTTAAACCATGCCGCCACAAACGCCATTTATAAATTCTCGAAGCCATCATCACCAGAGAAAGAATGTCTGGCTTAACACACGCTCGGGTGAGAATCAAATTGACTCCGAAGGTTTTTTCCGGAATGGTTTCCCAACGACTTGGCTTAGCCGCGCCAAATTTTGCATAGCTGTGAGCGATTGAATAGTGGATCGTTTGGTATCAAAAATTTAGATTTACCTCGTAAGGTCGCTGACCCACGGCAGGCAGGTTCAGGCCATAGATTCAGCGAAGCTGATTTATGGGGAATCGTTTAACCTGATGCAACAACGGCGTGTTAGACAAAGCCATACATCTATGAGCTACGTTCTTAGGCAACGCAAATTGAAGAAACAAATTCCATTGACCTAGGATAAAGTATAAAGATCAGTCCAACGTTAAAACCAACCTGTTTTATTACTGTAGGGTTTGCTGTATGAGATAGTTTCCGGTGCTCATTTCGGATTGATTGATAAGAGGAGCCACATTATACATCATCCACGGACTTCTTAAAGGTCGGAATAGGCCACTGACCTAAAATGACCCAGGTCAGCTTTTTGTTGGGAACATACTGCCTATCGTAACCTTCGTCGCTTATTCAAATGTAAAATTCATAGCAGTCTTGCACGATTTTGGTCACCATGGCCTTCAAACAAGGTTGCTGGCCTTCAATGAGCATGTGACCTTTCCCTTAGAACAGGTATCTAGGTTCTTGAAGCACTTTGGAGACCAAACTGGAGTTTGACCTTGTTTGACCTAGCATCAGCATCACAACATCACAGCATCACAACCTATTGACTTCAAAGTTTGACCTAAATGAGTTCACGTTCAGGCCAATACACTCTGCGAATTTGAAGTCTGTATCTCTCATAGTTTCTGAGATCTCGGGAGGTCAAACTGACCCCACCCAAGCGGGGGGTATCCAACCGGCCACTGGGCGCGCGTTAAACAAACAGCTTAGGTCATGCATCGCTTTGGACTTGTTCAGTCACCCAATGACAGCAGGTCAATTCGATACCTCGAACTTGCGATGGTGACAAACAGGCTGGAAAAGTGACGTGTGTGTGTTTGTATGTGTTTGTCATTTGACCTCATGGTCGGATGTATAATCTGTTAACTGATGGTCCACCTTTGATTTTCGTAGAGCATGCGTCGTTTTTTTTCGTATTCGAAATTTTTCCGTCCGGCTATCTAACATTGCTTTGACAATGGGGAACGAATGTCCTTGAAACGTTAGCTGTAGATAAGCCAGTAGTAATAGCCTTATTCCTCGGAAAAAGATTAGGAGAAAAGAGATCTAGTTGTGTTGGTATTTCGGCGACATACCTTCATCAAAAGGGTAGTAAAAATGTAATTCGTTTCAATAAAATACTTAGATAATAAAACAATTTCTGCCATTTGTTCAGATAAAGGCATGTCACCGAAATATCAGCGCATCTTCATCTCCATTCTCCTGGTCTTTCTGCGAGGAATAAGGCTATTACTACTGCCTTATCTAGGTGCATAATATTTCTTGCAAAAGCACTTAGGAACTTACGAAACCCTAGCCAGCTTAAACTAAACTAAACGACTATATAGGCAAAATAATTTATGACTTACCGAAAGCAACGAAGCGTTTAAATCGAACAATGGAGCAAACGCGCAAGAAGCTGATTGTTATCTAAAAACTAAAGTATCTTAAGCTGAGCCTCATCAACTGAACATCTAGATGTATCTTCGCTTTTCGGCGGGGAAAATGGACGGACTTACCTGCGCTGACAATCCGCCACTGTGTGTCAAATCAAGGCCGCATGTTTCGTACCTTGAACCTGTTTTGGATATGCATGGTTCTAACACCACGATGTGTAGCTTGGTCGCTAGCTCGTTGCGGGCTGAGTGGTACATGACTCATCAAACGCGTCGTCTGTCAGACCTCGCTCGACGCGGCCAGACGCAGCACAAAAATTCTGGGAAGTCTGAGAGCCCGTGTACTGGCGGCGCTAGCTGCAAAAGGTCAGCCACACGAAAGGTCAGAAGCACCACTTAGACAAGCGTCTGAAGAAGTCGGTGATGTAAACCGTTTAGCTCATGCCTGAGCAACGGTGTGCATCCATTGGATGGTTCGGAGTGAGAGACTAAGGGTGAGAGACGACTCAGAATGACGCTCGGAAGTCAGTGGAAAAAAACAAGACACGTAGAAAAGAATAACAGAGGAAATGCAAGGCAAGGGGTAGCAAAGAGGTAAAAAAGGGAGTGGTGCACCGATTCTCAGTTATCTCGCCATTCATTTATTGACATGTAGCACTCCACAGAATATGAAGGTAACATGAATTTAGCGGACCAGCATGGGGGCAAAAGTCAAGTTAAAACACACACACGCACACACACACAGTCAAACGGAAAACAAATTAGAACATACGCTTTCCTGAAAAAGCTATTAGAGCATTGGCTGCCTAGACTTACATTTTGGCGAGCCCACTGGCGGTACTTCGAGCGAGGATTTGGCTGGCACTGCCGCAGAGCAGCGAAGCGGTCGCGGAGAGCCTGAACCGACACTGAGACTATTTGTGAGCATAAATTTATTTCGAATTGTTCTTGGATCCCTTTAGGTCCAGGGTACCGCTAAGCGAAACTCGCTGCCTGAGCTCACCGCCCGACTTGCTCCCTCCAGCTAGCCGATAATGGTGCCCCTGCTCTTTCCCCAGAGGAGACCGTCGAGTTTGACGCCCCGCACATGATGTCGAGCTACCGCCCCAGGTCTGTGTTGGCCCTCGCTGGCCAGTTGACAGCTAGACTTTCCGTGTCAGTTGGTCGCCCTGGGACCTCGCATGTCAATGCACCCGTCCTGGTGCTCACTCCAAGTGCCACTAAATAACGAGTTCAGCATCTTTCCGCCAATCTGCAGAGGCAACAGATTGCCGAGCGCCTTCATGTAATTGGGTTGTGGTTAATTATGGAGGATGCCTGAAACTGCGGGTGGAGAGAATGAGCGGTTGCAATTCGTGTTCCATTAATAGCGTATCGTTAGTTCACCGGAGCAGAACAGGTTAGTGGGAATATTTCACATTTCGAGATATTGAACCAAGCATCAGTCGGGATGAAATAAGCTCACTTACCTTTACCTTTTACCTATGCCTTTTTATACATACCTTTTACGGCTACCTTACCTATATACCTATATTTACGGCTACCTTACCTATATACCTATATATACCTACTGGCATACTCCTAAGTGGAAAAGCTTGCCTTAGACAAGACAGTCTCTCTGTTTAGTAAATATGTTCCTCGATACGTCATTGTTTGATTATGCCATCGCATTTCACACAGCAGTGATTGGGAGGCAATTGATGGCCGTTATATTTTGAAATCGTGCCCACGAACGCCATATATGAACGCCTCGATCATTATATCTTCCTCGGCCTGGATTGCCGCGTGGGACATGGACTGGCAGATATGAATGACGTCATTATGGTATCATTACTGTCGAGGCGACTTTGAAATACTCTCCCAGAAAACTCTCCCCTTTTCATGGGCCTGCAGCTCAGAAAAGAGAGCGGTTTAGATCTCAAAAAGGGCAGGGCTGTGAACTGCTTGGGAACGTGCTCAAGATCACTATTTCAATTCAAAACTCCGTGCAAATGTGGAAAACTCTCTTTAATGTTAAGTGTGTCAGCAGTGCTCGTCTGAGGTCATTTGATGGTAGGGGTTTTATACCTCAGTATTTGGCTAGCGTAGGTGCAGGGCAGGTTTGGCTTGTGGTATTCGCCACGTGCGCTAGCTTTCAAACCCTTGTGCATTTAAACCGAAGAGACCCCGAGTGCGATCCTGCACGTACGTTTTTCACTCTTTTGCACCTGTGTTTGTTGTGAAAGGGTTGGAGACTGGGTGTTTGTTACCTTCCACAGTTGAATGGACAGGTGTTGTTAAGTGCGTGTTTGCGAGGTCGAATGGTGCGTATGGATCTTGTGACCTTTTCGCCGATGAACAGGTAGTAAGATAGTCTTACGTATCCTACATAAATTATAAACCCTCTCCGAAACTTAGTCTGTCAAGGTCATTCTTTTTTCACATGAACGAATTTCCGACGTCTGTGGAATGGTGGCTAAGTAAAAGTGACATAGCTAGGGCTTTCATGGCGACCAGAGCTGAAGCTGCTGAGAACGAACCGTGTGACAAAGCCCCCAGAGCACCTTTCTAAGAAATTGCATGGAAACACAGCGATCCATGATACGCTGGTATCGCAGTCAAGTCTTTAGTGTGTGATAAAAAGGGCATGCTGAGTTTGGCTGAGACATGAAAGAATTTAGGACGCAATTATAGGCTTCGTAGGGGGCAAATGGACTCAGGAAAGGAGGGTAGATGTTCGCAGAGAGTGGAGGTAACTGGTGAAGGGGAGGCTACCTTGATGCATAAGCGTTGCGTCAGAAGGGTAACAGCGACACGTGACAGCAATGCTGCTTGCTGACCGGAGGGATATGGTTTGAGTTGTTTTTTAGAGAACTGGCATGGTAGCATATGGGCCTGAATGCCTCGCATTTTCTGCCGCGTCATCTTCTCACAGAACGAAGTTGAACGTCGTAGTTTTCCATGCTCACATATCTTTGTGTCGCGTTTTTTTCAGTTATGCCACTATATGCATATGCGATTCTTCTGATCTCAGTAGAATTCGCTCCGCGCCAGCGTCAGCCGCCATTAATCGCTCGCCAGGCGTATCTTGGTGGCTGCGTTTCGAGACGTACGTTATCAGTGTTACGTACCAGCTTTGTGCTTTCTTTCAGGGTGTTTGTTTATCCTCTTTCAACACCGGTCCACCGACCCGTCCCACGTGCACCCCGCGTGTTTTTCTTTGAAGAAAAGAAAAAGCAGGTCTGAGGTATTTGTGACTGCATTCCATGTCTTCCAGTATTGGATCAGACGGGTCTGAGCGCCGAGATTGCGAACTGGACGGCGATGACGGTGTTTGCTCCCACGAACGAGGCGTTCGGCCGCATCAAGCTGCCCAAAAGCCTGCAGCAGACGAGAGGTGAGTAGAACAACCACCTGGTACTCGCCTAATGCAAGGTGCCTGGTGGCCTGCCTGAAGTATGTGTGCTGTTCTTCCTTTGGCTGCAGGCTGCAATACAATAATAATGATGAATTCTTCTGCCGAGAATACCCGAGCCTTGAGCATAGCAGAAAGTACGTCGCTAAACGAAGATGTGCAGCAATCAGCTGCGTTTATCATGCGTCTGCCCATAACACTTTTCCAACACGCGCCTAATCATGATCGCTTAACCAGTGCTTCCCGGCATGCAAAAGTTCGATTACTTTCTGCATATGAATTTAATGCTGAAAAACCAGGGGTTTAAGCCTTTTCATGCTGGCATCATATGTAAGGCAAGTATGCATTCAAGCAGGGTCACGCGCTGCCATTCGTGTTTCCAAAGTTATGTGTGATGTGGCCGTGGTTGCTAAGAAATCGGATAGCTGGGTTAAATGCACGCTACTCGCGCTAACTGGCAAACACCACGCGATTTGAACGCCCCAGGATTCACGTCCTGGTTTGATGATACACAGCTGAATGTCCAATGAATTTACAATTCTTCGTTTCTGTGTGAAACTAATTTTTAGCACATGCACTTGTGTCTCTGGCTAGCATGCGACCATCTCCGTGCGGTGGCTTACTAGCCACAGCTTTTCGCCCCCTCCGTGAATCCACTCCATTTCCTTAAAATTCCTGCCGTTGCACATCAGAGCTAACCAGGTTGTCTGAGGGCCTCCAAGCCCGACCTTGTCCGGAGCCACCGTCTCGTCCACCAACGCCAATGACCTGCGCCGCTGGGCTGACCTTTTGACGGCCGGCCGTCTGCTCCGGGTGCTGGCTGTCCGCACCGCGGCGCTTTAGCCGAGCTTCAGTCCGGCCCTGTCGGTGGTTTTCAAACTGTCGGGCCCTGTCGGTGGTTTTCAAACTGTCCTGCGTGTGGACGGTGCCGCCATTACGCAGTTAATGCATCGTGGGCGGAATTTACGCGGCCGGCTATGCATGTGATCAAGCGATAAGACCAGCGATCGCAAAAATAAGGACGGGTGGTTTAAACACGTCGACATCTTTAAGCTTGATTGAACTTGTGACATGACGGGGTCTGGCAACTGGCTTCCTTGGGGTCACACATCTGTGTCGTTTAGACACAGCGTTCAGGACAGGTGCAATCAACGACACAACACCGTTTGCACGCTTTTAGATTTTCACTGGAGAGGGAATGCCAAATGTCCAAACGTTTTATGTGTGCCCCAGCTAGATAAGCATGCAACATTCATTACACCCGATAGAAGCGGAAGAGCCCAGTGTTCCTAGTATTTGTGGCAATATGAGCTGGCATACTGAAAAATCGACCTGCAATTTACCAGTACAATTTACCAGTACAGTTTACCAGTACTTTTGAAGCGGCGAAATCAAACGAGCATTGGTGGCCATGTATCGTGATAATTCCCCACACTTTAAAGTCGCGCTCCCTGACACGAGTGAACGTTAAACGAAATTTATGCTTTAAAGACGTCAGGCCTATGGAAAACAGAACATGTTCCAAATCGGTGCCGAACCTGCCATTAAAGAGAAATTCAACCAATCAACCACGCGGACTACCACATCTTAATACACGATGTGCGACACTGTGATGAGAGGTGCTCAAACACAGGCCGCCAAACCGAAAGGTCTCCTTGACCCGTATGACCCGCACTGAGCATAAGCCAATAACGCGCCTGTTATCAAGCCATAGTGCACTTCCCAAGAAAATCAGCGCCATCATTCAGTCAAGACTTTCTGACACTCGACACACGGCGCCTTCATGTGAGAGGGCTGCACGGTGCGGACGTGGTCGCGTCACCCATAGTAGAGCGCCAGCGATCACGAGGGTTATATAAGCGCCCGGAGGTCATGGTGCCGTGCCGGAACGGAGGCCGGGCCTCACGCGTGGAAATCAAGCACGCTTCCATCTCAGCTATTTATCCTCCGATGTACAGCATCGTGGAAAGGGCGGAACGAAGCGCGGACGGTTGAGCTGGCAGGCTGTGATCACCCGAGTCGTGTGTGGGGTTAAAACGCAGGTTGCTACAGAACACCTCAAGCCCTGTTCACTTATGACTGGGCACTGTCCTGAAACGTTTGACAATTGCATCCTATACATAAAAACGGCTGATATCTTCGTTTAGCCCGTCCCTCTTGTTATATGTAAGTTCAGCCATTTTCGGTTTGACGTCTCATGAAGCATCCACTACAGTTGTAATTTAACAAGGGAAATGTACATCCGACTACTCCGAAATGCTTTCAGGCGTCAGATATTTCCGTATCCTTTGCAGTCAGTGCGCCGTTGCCAGCACGTGCTGACTTAGTGGACCGTGCGGTGCTCGGGATATGTTTGGATCCCAGCAGGGGCAGCCCCTGGCGAGAGTCGCCAAGCACGTTATTTGATTTCGGATGACGCGTGTCTCTGCATCACTTTCGCGTGCTACACTCGCAGCAAGGACGAATATTACCATGCACTTACACGCACGTGACCTGCGGTATGGCATCGACCTGACCATGCGTCGCATTCCTCCGTGCGGTACATCTCACTCCATGTTCGACTGACGCCCGGCCAGGCCCTCCCCCATCTCGCCAATAAGATCATTCCGGACTGGAGCGGCTGATGCTGGCCCGCAGCATGCGGGCTTGATAAGCCCGTAGGTCTTTAGCGGGTGTTCCTGGCTACAGTTCGGGTGATGGTCTTCTCGGTACAAAGGGCTTTCAAATACCAGTTTAGATAAAAAAGGACCTCGTGATCAGTGCCTTCAAAGGGAGAACTACTAACAACTGTTCCTGTCGGGAATGTTTGTACGCAGAGTTCGCTATGCTGATGCAGATTGCGTCCAAGAACGGGGTTTCCAAGGTAAACATCGATGATCAAATTGAAAGGCATGTAGAGCGAAAACCAAAAACTAAAGCTAAGACAAAACGGCCAAAAACATCATTCAATTCTACTGTCGCAATCACATGTCATTATCTCGCAAAGTGCACGAGCGCATTATTCAGGGAACTTTTCAAGACAGCGTAGCGTGCACCAGTGCGATAGTTCACCTTCAACTCACCATCATTTATAAGAACAGGAAAACAAGCAACCTTTCGGCAGAAAAAGAGGTGACGGCCAAGGACATTTTCAAGGCCACAGTGTGGTTCATCAATTCTCCTGTTCGTACGACAATTGCAGGCTTCGTGGGATAAACTACATTGGCGTGACAACTACTTTTTCCAAAGCGACATACTATCCGTCTTCGAGACGAGCTCCAAAACGGCACATGACACAGTGCCACCAAACAATACGGACGCCAGGTAATTCTCCGAAAACACAACAATCACCAAAATCCAACACACCAAAACACGACTGATGCCATTAGAAGCCCTATACAACCGCCAACATGCCACAGCACTCAACAAACAACTTATATCCTTCGTTCCACTCGCACATTTGGGAGAGATAAAAAACCCCGATTTGTGTGACCCGTTACACTTGTTTCATGAGATACATTGTGTTTTCATTTGAATCATCAAATATGTATGAAGTGTTCTTTTAATCGTGTAAGACATAACAAATCTGCTTTGGTTGGTTTAAGGATGAAACTGAAACGCAACGTTTTTTATGAATACGGGACAAATATACGACCGTTTATGTCACTGAATTTAAAGATTTAATTTTTGGACTTCAACGAAACACAAAAAACTCACAGAAAACATCGAACGAAACAACATAAAGTGTGCTTCAGCCCAAAACTTTTTGGTCTTTAGTGAAACATATTTAAAAGGAGGTATTTTGTCTATATATATATATATATATATATATATATATATATATATGTGTGTGTGTATATATATGCATATATGCATGTCTGTATATATGTTTATATGTGTGTATATCTACATGTATATATATACATATTCATAATCTCCGTATATATGTATATATATATATGTATATATATATATATATATATATATATATATATATCCATGATCTCACATATGGAACATGCTCGGATGGTAAAAGGTAGTAAAAACTTGATGGCAAGGACAGCAGTCAACAGTACCTTTTATGTAGCTTTAACGTTTCGATACATTCCGCATCACCATCAGAACGAGTGCAAAGGTACAAGTTCAATCAAGCTACATTCAGATATTCGAACAGTCAACAGACATCGCTCGGCATAATAGCGGCCACAGTTACACAAATGAACACGACCTTTCTGCGCATAAACAGGACAGATTGAAAAATACAACAACAACAAAATCACGCGACGAAGCATCCTTTTCACTCCGTATGACAAAGACTATCTTATAATCTGCAAAGGACATGCAGACCCCATGATATTCAACAGCAGCTTTTGTTGGTAAATGTCAAGTGTCTTCAAAATCATCAAACCGAGAGAATCACTGACACGTCCTAACATGGAAAATTTTCAATGTTAGAGCGAGTGTCACACTCAAATGAAGGTCTCAGATAGGCGAAGAGTCTGGCACAGCCAGAATGTTGTTTGTGCGGTCAGGCCTTCCCGGATTTTGCTGCACTCTTCAACGCAAATTACGAAGGGTAAAATCCACGTAAGATGCTCCACACGAAACGCAACAGTATTTATAAGTGACTGCAGAGGCTGAGCATTTGGGAAGCTTGTCTTTAACTTAAAGAAAGACACAACTGTAAAAGAGGAACTAAAGTGAGTCTAGGGGACAGAAAAGGGCAAAATCTATTATAGTGTATTTACAGATTTTATATATGATAAATGAATTTAAAACATCTAAGAAATAAGTTGAAAAAATATCGTTCAGATTAAAGCTTCAAAATCAGATTATTATAGCAGATTTGCAAGCTCATTTCTCAGTGGCATTGACCGTTATCCGAAATATGGCAACACCAAATATTTATCTGTACCTTGACTTGACTTGGTGATGATTGATCTCGATTCGGCCGGCTCATATCATTCTTTGAGAGAAAGGGCTTCCACTTTCAACCACTGCTAGTTTAGTAAAGAGCTTCTTGGATGCAAAATATGTCAAGCCCCACCAATCACGAGGTCCAAAGGCTAAATAAATATTTGGTGCTGCCATATTTTGGAAAACAGTCGATGCGACTGAAAAAATGAGCTTGTAGACTTGCTACAAGGATTTTGCCCTTTCCTGTTCACTAGAATCACATTAGAAAGCTCTTTTACTGTCGCATCCTTCCTTAAGTTAAAGACAAGGTTCCCAAATGCTCAGCCTCTGCATTCATTTATAAATATTGTTGCGCTTCGTGTGGAGTATCTTATGCGAGTTCAAACCTTCGTAATTTGTATTGCAGAGTGTAGCAGCATTTTCGAATGTCTTACCGTACAAGCAACATTCTGGCTATCCCAGTCCCTCCGCCCATCCAACACCATTCATTTACGTGTGACACTTTAGCATGTAAAACTTTTCCATATTAGGACGTTCAAGCAAGTCTCTCGATCTTGGGATTTTAGAATACATTTCATATTTACCAACAAAAGTCATCATTTAATATCATGGGTCTAGATATCCTTTGCAAATTATAAGGTAGCCTTTTTCATATGGGGTCAAAAGGAGCTTTCATCACGTGATTTTTTGCATTTTCAATCTGTTCTGTTTATGCGCAGAAAGGTCGTGTTCATTTGTATGACTGTGGCCGTTGTTATGTCGAGCGATATCGGTTGAATGTTTTGATATTTAATTGCAACTTGGTTGAACTTTTACCATTGTTCTCGTCCTGATAATGGGATGCCACCTATGGAAACGTTGAAAATACTTGAATGGAACCGTTGGTTGCTGTCATTGCCACCAAGTTCTTACTACTCGCTATATATATATATATATATATATATATATATATATATATATATAAATGTATGTGTATAAACATTAATCATTAATGATAAATACAATGTTAAATATTATGTTTGAATCATTTCAAGCGCAAACTCATGTCAATAAGCAACGCGGCGCAACCAACCAATGCAGTTGACGGGCCTCAAAACTCTGTATTAAATCAGTAAGCTAACTAACTAACTGAACCATTCGATTGGGTGGATTTATGGGATCAGTGTTCACGCTAAGCAGGGCTCGTTACGTGAGTCCTGGCCCCACCATCTGGTCGTGACATTTCGGATCAACGGCATTATTCTCCGACAAAAGCTTAAATTGCCGTAATGCTCTGCCCTGCCGTCCAACCCCCTGACGTCATCTGACCTTTGGCGCGGCCGCTGTCACTGGTTGCGCACCATCGCAATCAGTGGCAAACAGCAAGCGCCTAACTCGAGCCCACCCCTGTAAGGGTGGGTGGATCGGAAGGCAGGCGCTCCAGCCAACTGAGTCACGGAACGTTCGTGAGTGAGTGTGTGTGTGTGTGTGATTGGGGCTTTACGACGCACTCGGCTGCTGAGGCTATATGGCGTCGCCTGCCTCTCACCCCGGCATGAAGGGCGGGCACCGCGGGGAATCGAACCCCGTACCTCTGGTTTCCCAGACACGCAGTGGTTAACGCAGACGTGTTAACCACCACACTACCGGCAACCCTCACAGAGCGTTCATCAACGCACAGGCCGGCCCATCCCGCGTCCGAACACCGCCCCTGTGTGCCCCGTCGGCCCGAGATCGTCGTCACCGTCCCGCAATGTTCTCTCCCGGCAGAGATCCTGCGCGTGCACGTGCTGAGCGGGCTGCAGTGCCGCGCCGGTCTGCCCGGGGCCGGGCTGAACGCGCGCCACGACGCCGTCTTCGTGTTCGGCCGGCGCGACGGCCGGCTGACGCTGGCGCCGCGCGCGCAGCGCTACGCCGCCGTCACCGTCGACGTCAGCGGCGGCGAGCTGGTGGCCCGCGACGGCGTGCTGCACGTGGTCGGACAGGTCATCCTGCCGCCGTTCGGTGAGACGCCCGTCTGTGGCGCCGGCCGCGCGCGCTGGGGCTTCCCGCTCGCCAGCGGGCGCCGTGTGGGCCTTTGACCTGGCGCGGCCTGGTAACACGGGCTGGGGGCTTGGCGATCTGTTGATGGTTAAAGCGCATTAGCGGTGGCGATGTGTATAGCTTATCTAAGCGGCGAGGCGTTTAATGAGGTGGGAGCAGTCACTGAGGACATCCTCACTGGCCTCAATGTGGCAGCGTCCGGTATGGAAGCACAGGTCTTATCGCAGAAATTACACGCCTCTCGCCTTTTTGGCGAAATGGATAAGTAGCGAGACGCATCCCAATTCTACTAGACCATGTGCTCGACTTTAATCATTGCTCAGACTGTGGGAAAAGGGCTTTTGGTCCTTTGGGTGCTCAGTGGCTCAGATTTGCGAGAATGTTCCGCATATTATATGAATAGTGACACTGACAGTGGAGATGGTCCAAGGTAAAACGAAAATATTTGATCGGAGATTGCTATTGGCCTCGCTCCTTGCAAAATAGCCAGGGGAATGGAAGAAGGTGGAATTAATTTCTGTCTTTCCGTTCTCGTGGTTATTTTACGAGGGCTAAGGCTATTAGTACTGTTTTATCTGCGTGCATAGTGTTCATTGCAAATGCATTTTACAACTTACGTAAAAATGTTCGATCCTTCGCAATGAAAAAGGATCAAGTTTCAGAGCTAACTTGATCGCAGGCTTACTTAGATCACGTTTTAGAGTAAGCCAAGGGATGATGCTAACTGGAACTTATATTCTAGTTATATATGCATACTTTGGAATGCAAGCAGACTTGATTCTTCTGTTAATGTCGTCTGCATGAATAACTTCAAAAATCAATGCATTGCATAAGTTTTGTCTGGAGCAGCAGCGCTCCGGTAGGTGAGCATCTTCCTCAACACTTTGTAATGTGTACATTTCGTTTTGTAAAACTGAGAATGATTGAACGCTTCACGGCAACAGGAACCTGTCATCGTGCATTATTTGGCAAGTGTTTACGGAACTGTAATTATTGTCATCGTTCTGTTAACGAAACAAAACAAGCTTTGAAAACTAAACAAACATGATGTAATGCATAAGGTACTTATGTCTTCGTGCAGTTAAGTCAGTACTTTCTGGAATGTCTTAGGTATGCATATGTAAAAAACGTGTGTTGTACCCCTACGTGTTCATGTCAACACTGTTAAAAACGCAGGTAGCCCGGCTTTGTCTCAACCATTCGAAGATAAACTTTTATGCGTTTTTGTTAATATGCCAACGTACGCAAGGATCATGCCATCTCCCCCCCCCCCCCCCCGAACCTCCCTGCTGACCAGATGAGGAAGGGCAGGAGTCCCGACCAGCCGTTGCTGATTTAACATGAAAAGTGTGGTGACCTTTTTCTTTCCGTGACAGATCGGAGGGATGGGAAATGGTACTTTTTGGTTATTGTGCGTAACATGTACCGGCATTCTGATCGCATTGTTCGTAACCTATGCGCTTGGAGCGAAATGAGCTCACGGTGGGTCACTATCCAAGGCATTTTGATTGACTAACTGCACTTCAATGCTGACGTCGGTCCCACATTTCACACTGGAAAGCAAGATTCCCCGCCCAGACAATCGTAAAAATGGTTCAACTAGGAGAAGCGGGCACTGATTTTGGATCTTATGCAACGGAAAAGTCCGAGTTCAACACCGGCAGCACGCTGTCCTGCACCCACCATGGCAGCGAGTCATTCAGTAGCTCGGCGTATTTCATCAGATTGCAGCGGAAAAGTCCCGATCTAGGAAACGTCCTGGCCTGAAAAACCCCAGATGAAACCGTTCCAGCGACATCACATCTGGCTGCGTGAAAACCTGAGCACTTATCGGCTTAGTGTCAGTCCCGTCGACCTACCGTTCCTCCCCCCCCCCCCCCCCCGTCGCCCGGCGCGATTGGACGCACTGCGGCAAGGTATTGTATGCCGCGTTGGTATCTATTATCCCCGCTGCATGCCATTTCATTACACATTTTAATGTATGCCATAGTCTAAGTCGTATTCAGAAATACATTGCAATGATTGACGGATGCCGTGCAGCGTACATACCCATAACGTATCCCATGAATTAATTCCGTACTCTCATGCTGTAGTTTACATGGCGTGCCATCATTGGCTGCAACATAGTTCCAATGCAGCGAACTTCGCCCGTTGCCGGCCCTCACCCTCCGGGCGCCACGCATTCTCGCTGTTGCTGGCGGCTTCCCGTCTGCAGTGTTGGCGTAAGTCAACGACTGCGCGGCGCCGGGATCTGCTCGACCATGCTGCTACCCCGGGATGTGTTCCCGGGTGGGAATGCAAGCGTGACTGGAATTGCAAGCGGATGGGCAAAAGCCTCGTTTGCAGCGCGGTGTGCCGGGCCCTGCCTGCCGAGTGAAGCGATTCGCACCGGGGAGATGCGTCCGCCGTTGTATGGCGCATTTGCACAGACACAGCGATAGCAGAGAAGGAACCCGGTCTGCGGGCCCACAGAAATTGCATCGCATCTTGCCGGCGGTTCTCCTACTCGTGGGGACGGCATATTGAAATGTTTATATTCATACCCGTATCTTGTTGGCGATTCTCTTGTTCGTGGCGACGGCATGTTTATATACTCATATTCATACCCATATCTTCTCGGCGGTTCTCCTGCTCGTTGGAGCGGCATGTTTATGTCCTCATACTTACACTCAAACCTTGCCGGCGGTCCTCCTGTCCGTGGGAAGGACACCTTTATATTTCATTCTTGTCAAGGGCAATATCTCACACATCATATGGTTGCATGGAACAACGAACGCTCGCAACAAATGTGTTTCCAGTAGCTGGCGATTGCGAACAGGGTCGGCCTCGAGTGGATCCTGGTGCTCACAGTTCAAACACGCTATACTTGAGCGGAGTGGTCTGACCCGGCGCCGTCTGGACTAGTCGTCGCACTTAAGTGGAGTCAATTTGTCGCCACCACTGCAAAGCATCCTTGTGCAGTGTCCAGTAACAACGCAAGCAGTCACTTAAAGGCTGTGCAGTAAACGTCCGGGGTAGTTTTAGCGAAGTCATGTTGTCAGCCTAGGTTGCCCCACAATATTCCACTGCGAGCAGAATGTAGCCCTTCCTATTCAGTTGGCATGGAAGATGCAAAACTAGCCAGTTCTGGTAACTCTGCGATACGTGAGTCAACACCAGGCTCAGATTACACCAAGCGGGCGCCGCAGCGTCACCAGACCCGCGCGTGTTGATGGCAGACAGAATGGAAAATCGCACTAGAAAGGAGTAGATCGATGTGCGCAGATGGTTACACACTTGAGCGCAAATCGAACACCAACGTTAGGGGGGGGGGAGGTTCAAGTACTGGCATCAGATGTTGTGTTTATTGGCAGCCAGGGATTA
Organism: Pollicipes pollicipes; assembly: GCF_011947565.3. Classification (NCBI taxonomy): domain Eukaryota; kingdom Metazoa; phylum Arthropoda; class Thecostraca; order Pollicipedomorpha; family Pollicipedidae; genus Pollicipes; species Pollicipes pollicipes. Next base: position 11,242,902 of record NW_023596818.1, read on the forward strand.
TAAATGTGTGCAATCAACTGCACAGCGTTGGCGAATGTCCCTGCATACAACAAATAAAAGTATTGCTGATCTACGCCTGTGGATCGCGAGGCTACGCTTGCATAATAGCGTCGTTTGGCCAGAATACTCACATAATGCTGTCAGAATAAAAACTCTGAATTTCCTCTTTATGCCAGAAAACTAAGGGCTCAGGACCGGTCTTGCATATGTCAAGCTTACTCGTTTTGTGTAAATATTTGGGTTCGAGATCCCAGGACGAGTGCCTCAATCTTCGGGAAATCCGGACAAAAACTGCAGCTCACACCAAACAATTTGTAAAAAATTCCGTTTTATTATTGAGCAGTTGTGAGACCACACCCAATGGTTCTGGATTATTGTGAAAATATACAGTACAAAGGTGTGTTCTAAGTTAGGGCGCTCTAGGTTTGATTTACTAGTTCTATGGGACTATGCTGAATTGTTTGCTAGCGTAACACTAATTTGGATTTTAAATACATTTACTATTGTAGCATCTGCGCTTGGCTATCTTCAGTTACTACCTGCCAAATGTTCAGTACCAACCAAAAATCTAGTCTTCATTGCCCATTTAGTGTATTGATTAGTTTCATGCCGCGGTTATTGCAGCGAACTTTGCTCTACGTTCGCATCTATTACCCTAGTGCTCAAAGTCACGACCATGGCCTGCTCGTGGTCACTCACGGCCATGAGCGCAGCTTGAAGCGTTGAATATCAACAGTAAAATCAATGTTTGCTTGATGCCGTTGACTTACCTGTACCTCCTGGCATTCTGAGGGCCGAAACTTCCAGCCTGGGAGCTCTGAGCTTCTAGTGCCGAAAAGCCACGAGCACGAAGCCTGTCTTGTTTTTGCCAAGCTGGTGTTTCGCGAATCTCGCGCGGAGCACGGATCGTTTTGCGAATCTCGCGCGGAGCACGGATCGTTTTGCGAATCTCGCGCGGAGCACGAATCGTTTTGCGAATCTCGCGCAGAGCACGGATCGTTTTGCGAATCTCGCGCGGAGCACGGATCGTTTTGCGAATCTCGCTCGGAGCACGGATCGTGCGCAGATGCAACAGAACCTCCAGACAATCCGATGTCATGGGAAGCCCCGGAAACGACGCGGTTTGAGCTGCGGAGCGAAGGTGTCGTTCTCCGAGAGCGTCGGAGGACTGTCTTACGGGAGCAAACTGTACAAGTGCCATCATTTCCAGCGAGCTAATTTGCTCCATGTCCCTCCGCCATGGCACGTGTAGTAGCCTAGTTGCTCCATTCATTATGATCGCCGGCTCTGCCACTGCACCCGAGATCATTTGAGTGTGTTAGCGCACTGATGTCACCTTGAATGGACTAGCCCTCTGCGGTGAGATGCACGATCTGTTGCAGCTTTTCTGTCGACCTGGAGATATGTCCTTTTGCACTTGCACTTTTCTGCACTTTTCCACTTGCACTCGCACTTTTCCCGGATTTCCTGTGAGCACAAAATTTAGCCTCTTGCAAAACACAATTGACTATATTATTAGCATGCAGGACCATCGAACTGGACGTGCTGCATCTCCTATGCAGAATAATCCCAGGGCCACTCAGAAAACCCATCTACGATTCCGCATGCATGAATTTGCTACGCAGCATCGCCCGTAATAGATGGGCGCAGGCGACTGCTCAGCGTCACGTCAAAATCGCCTAACACCCGGCCGAAGCCAAGCTTAGCTGCGGTGTCATGCATACGCAAAGACGGTTATTCTTGGCACACACATTGATACTGGCCCCATCTCCGGTGCCGTTTGAAAGTTCAGTGGTAGCTGCGGTGATCCGACATGACCTTTCCAATACTGAAGGAGCAAGGTGCAACTCAACGAAGTTTTACGAGAAGGAATGCAACACTACGCACTGTTGGTTCGAGTTGGAGCTTGTTCAGCGCCGAATAATTTAATGGGAAATGGATGGGGGGGGGGGGGGGGGGTACAATTCTTGGTGACACGGTCCAATTCGCACATCACCTTGTTTGCTGTTGGCTTAAGGTTGTGAAAAAACTGATTGTGCATTCAAGGTGTGCTTTAAAGGAGGGTGTACTGCGGTAGTTGGAAAGATTGTGAAGAACCTTTCGCATTTCTCTCCATTCTAGTCGCCATTATGAAGAAAATGACGGATGATAACGCGATATCCGCATGAGAGGAACAATCGTGATAAATAACACACGAGTATATCAAGTGAATAACAAAGAATAAGTGTTGTACAGTCAGCACGCCGGAAGCTTCAACCTACAGACGCTAAACCGTATTGCAGTAAACAATTCTTGATTACACTCTCTGAAGGTAGATGCCATCCAGGTGGATGGATTAAGTCTGGGATTAAGTCTGGGGTTAGCTCAAGGCCTTCGTGGCTTAATTTGTTCCACTTGATAATGAGGTAATACCGTTGACAAATGTCAGCCTCACCCAACTTTTTTAGTTGGATGCGCATGCGCATGACGTGTTTCTCAATGAACTCCGCTGCCTCGCTAAGGTGGCATGATGGCGAGGCAAGGATACTGAGCTCCGAGCCCCTCGAAGTTGTCACACTGAGGATTCCGAGGAGGAAAGAGAGGAGGAGAGAGGAGAGAGCTGGAACACCACGGCGAGTTATTCACCCTGTTTGCACCCGACCATCACTGCGGTTTCTTAAGTTGTGCAACGATTCCATATCTTCATCAATGTCTTAAACATCAATATGTGGGCTTCATCAACGTCTTAAACCGATCTCTCTGAATAATCGCGCGGTCCCCCCACAGCCCACTATGTAGCATTGGCTGACTAAGGGGTCATACAACCACCCAGTGGCCCTAGCCTCAGGAGGACATTGAACCGATCGGCCCACGCGGAGAACACTATTCTCCAGCTGAGCTAGGCTACCATCGGTAATGACCTTTGCAAAAACGCCATTCGATGTCGTGGTCAAGTCAACTAAAACTACGCGATTATTTCAACCATCTCATGCTGTTATTTCAATTGAAGTTCATGCGCTGTAGCCTGTAACCATGGGAGACGCGGTTTTCATCTCGACCTCTGGCGGCACCAAGTACATGCTGGGTGGCTTGGCCCCGGGCTCTTTGATATGAAATAATTGGGCGATAAAACACAACAGCTAATTGCGCGCAAACACCGATTTACCATGAGCTGGTACCTAGCTGATTGGGTAGTCATGACTGACTAGTGGAAACGACTCGCTGGTTGTCGTCGCGTCGCCAAATCCGGCCCCGGAGTTTCCACCTTATGTTCTATGGCGGCTTTGGGCGGTGTGTGTACCCTATCACGTCATGTACGTTAGCTCTGATTCCGTCGGTAGCGAGGCAACGGGTTCTGATTCCGTCGGTAGCGAGGCAACGGATCGGATTCCGATGCCACGATTCCATGTCATGTTGGCCCGACTTGGGCCTGATTTTGCGGTCACTTTGAGTGAGTGACCTCGAGCAGAAAGTGAGTGGCGCTCGGAGGGAGGGGGAGCTGCGACAGTTCTTGCTGTGATCGAGTGAAGGCTGTCAACTAGGCGTTTCAAAAATGCAGACCCAACAAAACAGCATACCATGAACATTCCGCTCGTTCATTGCAAGTTAGCTATTTATTCATTATTATTCATTGTAAGCTCGCTCGGCCTGTCAGTGCTGGCAACCCGAGCACTGACAGGCCGAGCGAGCTTACAATGAATTACAATGAATAAATAGCTAACTTACAATGAACGAGCGTAATGTCACTGTGGTCAGCGCAAAGATCTCCGCTGCAGGTCGTGGGAACGTTGAGGCAAGAAACTTGATTTTCTGTAATTGTTATCCGTGAAGCAGAACAAGCCCAGGTTTAGTCGCGGAACTTCACTGGTCATGGCGACCCGAGCACTGACAGGCCGAAGGGGCCTTATGGAGGACACTGGCCGCGGCTGTCCGGACTCTGAAAGGCGGCAGAAAGGTCGTTATAGAGGATATATGTTATGGAGGATATGCGTCATTACTATCAGCGTCAGGCGGAAAACTGGCGATAAAAAAGTGTTTCGAGGGTTCCACCTCCTCTGAGAGTCGTTCCGGTGACAAGATGTATATCGGGTGCATACCAGTCATTGCTAATGAATAGATGCAGATGGCATTATATCCAGTTAGGAAAAAACCACGCCCATCCATGCCCATTATAAAAGATCCTGTATTATTGCATATGCATTTATTGACCTCGATCTGAAGTACATGTGTTGGCTTATTACTGTGGCTTCCATACATTGCTTGCCTAACGCCAGACGGGGCGTGGCTGTTTTGTGGAATTGCAGAAATCCATCTGCGCTGATGAAAATAAAAGAATAGGTCCAACAATTGTTTGCATTAATGCATAACAGTTTCTGGGGCCTATCGCAAGAAATGTCATTTTCTGGGTGGCAAATTATTTATTCGTGTCTCCTCCCATTGCACCGTCCGTGTCAGGGCTTGTGCACAGGGCTTGTCAGGGCTTGTCAGGGCTTGTGCACAGGGCTTGTCAGGGCTTGTCAGGGCTTGTGCGAGTCAGTGCGAGGAAGAAGCTGCTCTCACTGGGTGATTGTCTGAAGATTGGTTTTATGGCACGCTGTATTATTCTGTAGGACCCATCGTAATATGCGGAATGCAGAACTTGCACCGTAACGGAAAATACCGAAATTGCTACTGCTGATTTCCAAGATCACGGTTGTGGCGAGAAAGATGCTATGTTCAACACCATCTGAAGCATCCAAGACGGGCTGACGGGTGGTGTCCGCTGCAGTGACAAAATATGTGCATAACCAGGTGGAAAAGGTGGAACCCGCATAATTTTTAAAACGATATATCAAGCCGTTTGGCGGTGAGTTCGGCGAACCCGAGAGGTTAAAGGCATGATGCTTGTTTCGCAAATGAGGGTTAACTATGTACAACATTCCTATTATGGTCTAATGCCGACACTAGTGGGCATGCCATGCATCGGAGTGTGCAACTTATTCATGCGAATAACAAGCCTTGACGACAGGCAGTTGATGGAAGAATACCGGCAGCTAATGGAAGAACTGGAGCAAGCGTTGCGTAAAACAGCCAACCACCAGCAATTGTACAGATAGAGAGAGATCCGGGAGCAGTTTTTTATTGTTTTTTTTTTTGGAGGGGAGGTGGCTAGGGACGTGTTAAGATGAACTAAGTAATGAAAGAATTAAATGCCGAGGACAAAGAACATAATAATTCCAGCTCCCAAAGCCTTCGAGCCCGATGAGGTTAGCAAAATGCGCTAATAAAAACTCATGATAACCCATGAGAGATCCGGGAGCAGTTTGTTATTGTTTTTTGGCGAGGGGGTGGGGGCTGGGGACGTGTTAGGATGAACCAGGTAATGAAAGAACTAAATGTTGAGGACATCAGCTGCCAATGCCTTTGAGCCCGATGACGTTAGCAAAATGCGTTAATAAGAAACTCATACCTTCTTCGGGACGTCGATGGTGGGAAAGTTGGGACTAAAAACGTCTTGGGTTACGCAGCCTGAGCGAATTATCTTCATCGCACGATAATAGGCGACAAAACCGAAACTTGGGGCTCCTATTAGAGAGATTGTATAGATATAAAGCTCGAGAAGTATTCAAGAAAGCATTGCACGTTCACTTCAGCGTTGGACTCTTATCAAGAGCACCCAAACTGATTTTGCTTGCTGCATAGTTCGGGGTTCCTAGACTGTGAGCCCAGCATGTCGGAGCAGCATCTCCACGTCAGCGTATGACGAGAATGTACCAGTAAGGCAAACAAAAGGTCGTTGAGTCCGGTGTTCGACATGAATACCGCCTCGAGGTGAGCCACCACCGGCCACTGTCAAACCCGAGAAAAACAAAAGCCGAAACGTATTCCACTCATTAACGGCAATCCTTTGCGGCTGCCTCGGCCGACGCCTCGCCGACTGGTGACTCTTGACATCATCAATCCGCTGATGGTGCCGTGCCACGCCGGTGACCTCAACCGGCGACCTCAGCCGGTCATCTCGGCCGGTGACCTCAGCCGGTGACCTCAGCCGGTAATCTCACAGCCGGTGACCTCAGCCGGTGACCTCAGACGGTGACCCCAGATGGTGACCTCAGACGGTGACCTCAGACGGTGACCTCAGACGGTGACCTCAGACGGTGACCTCAGACGGTGACCTCAGACGGTGACCCCAGATGGTGACCCCAGACGGTGACCTCAGACGGTGACCTCAGACGGTGACCTCAGACGGTGACCTCAGACGGTGACCTCAGACGGTGACCTCAGACGGTGACCTCAGACGGTGACCTCAGACGGTGACCTCAGCCGGTGACCTCGGCAGGCGCTCGGTCCGCAGACGATAACCGATGACTTGGGATGTCACAGACGGAAACCTGGAGTTTGAGACGGGCTCAATTTCCTCCTCACCCCCGATGTCTTTTTCGATGCGTGATACTTTGCCAAACTGGATTTCCTTTGAACGATGCTGTGGGCTTCGTGTCTGCCGATTGGCTCTCTGCATTATGTCTATGAATGTGTAAATGTGTAAATGTTTGAAAACTATTTGCCATGCTATATAAAAGCACATACCGGCCGGCTTGGATATATAAAACCTGATACCACTGAGAGCCTGCTAAATCAACGCTTCTGTCAGCTCCCCGGACGCCAACAATGCCGTTCCCATGGAGCTCGTAAGCATATGGGCAAGCTCGGTGGCAGGATATCGCGTGCCCTGCATACTTCATCGGCGTGAAGAGGATTGGTGCAGCATGAAGCATCGATGGCTTCTCGCTCTGGTTTCGGGTTCCCCGACCCTCCCGCGGGTCTCAGCTGCGCTGGATTTTCAGACTCCGCACCGCTCATAGCAGGCGCTTTTTCCCGGGGCGAGGGAGGGCACCGCACTCGACCGCATCATGTGTGCCCTGATGGGGCGCGCAAAGGATGGATTTTTGTGGACGGATCGTGGCCGACCTACTTTGCTTTGCTCATAGTGCTACCGTGCGGGATGATGGTCACTGCAAGCCGCTGTGGCCGTTTTCGGAAACACACTTAGCGGCCTTCCGCTTGCCTTGCTGCCACGTGCTCATCACGGACCAGATCGAGCTGGCGTGTACGAACCTTAGTCCATTCATGGCTAGAATCTATAGCGCACCGCACGTAGGCGGCGCACACTCGCTGTGGCGACCCACGCTGCCCTGCGTCTCCAAATGTAGCACTTGAGTCCCATTACTGCCCCCACGTAGGCGGCTGGTGCATGTGCAGCCACAGCATGTGCGAAGCCTCCTGTGCTCCAGTGAGTAACGGTTTTCTGAAGTCGAAGGTTCCTGGAACCTTAGACTGTACCGCAGCACACGACCGCTGAGCGGAACGGTCCTAATCCAGGTACATGCCCTCGGGCGCAGGAAGGTCAGGGGTGGAGTGGTTGATGGCAGGCCGTTGCATTGATGGTTCGATGCTGTGGTAGTGAGGCTTGACCGTAATAGAAGTGAGCTGAAAGGCTGATGTGCGCTCGCTTTTGTTTTTGTTTTTTGTTTTCTTTTTGCACGTCTGGCGGCTGGGTAGAAGGCATCTATCGCCATTTCTCCATGATTTGCAAATACATACGGCATAGAGACCAAGAGATTAGTTGTTACATTTGTTTTTAACAATCTCCTTACTTTTTGATTGAATACACTTCTGGGATCAGCGCCCATGCTAAGTGGCACTCGTTGCGTGACCCCGGACACCGACATCCGCCGGTCTACACCTATCCGGGCAGCGCCCGCTTACCGGCAGTCAGAGCGCTGAGCCCGCTTGACGACATAGTCAGATCTGTAGCGTGCGCGGTAACAAAGGTCTCTTTTGATGATTCTAACTGGAAACAGGCGACGTTGCCTTTAAGAGACGGTTGTTTAGGACCACGACGCATAATACATCTGGCGTTCTCTAGCTACGTGGCATCACTCTTCCACGGTGTACAGCTCTTGGAATTGACGCTGCCTGAGTAACTGCATCGAAATGTAATTACAGACCTTCATACTGCTTTGAGTGGCTGGCACAACGCAGCGAGTAATGAGAATGCTTCCAAGGACCAAGCGTAACAAAGGCAGCGTGCCTGGGATTCAGTCCTAACCCAACGGCCCCTCAGATCTTTGCCTGCCTTCCCAAATCAAAGCGGCCACGCTGGGCTATGAAATGCCACGGCTCAAGAAAACGGTGTTTGACTTCATGCCATGCCACCTGGCAACCTCGGAACAAAGCTGGACCAGAACACGCGGCGCATGGTGACCGCATTCCGCGTAGGCTGCATTAGTACGGATTTGGCTTGGAGACGGCCAGTAAGGGGTATCGGACGCTGATTCATCGTTTGAGTGCCGAGGGACTGTCCAGATACACAGCACTAAATGGCATGATTAAGCGCGCGTTACAGACAACAGGAATCTCATCTATCTTTGAACACACTGGCATTGACCGAAGAGGAGGTAAAACTCCCGATGAAATGACCATGTTCCCGCTCGTCCGCGGTAAGCACCTGCTGTGGGATATTACACGTAAAATGCCTGCGACGGCTCCATCCTTATCTCATTCGCCGTAAGAATCTGGTATGGGAAAAATGCCCGTATAAATACGCTTGCCGCCTCCGACCTCTTCTTATCCGCGGCACCGCCGACGCCCCGGCTAAAAAAGCCGAGTGTAGAAAAAGTTGAACTGCGCAAGCCTCACTCAGCTATTTAGTTTTAACCGGCAAAATGACTCAAGGGGTATTGCACGCTGATATCGTACGGGCAAAATGACTCAAGAGCTCAG
>NW_023596818.1:11254143-11271597 GCF_011947565.3 Pollicipes pollicipes
CGTGTTAGCCGCGACTTGACGCATGATAAAATTATACCGAGGCGTGTATGATATATTTGTGAGCGATGCCTGCACGTTTTTACTTGCGAGCGGTTCCCGTTGCTGGTTTCGTTCGCTATTTCTATGGCAACCTCAATAACCAAGCCAGACGTACTGTGATTAACTACGTGGTGACCAACAAGTAATCAAAATCAGCTCTGTGCCTGAAAGTTGAACAAATGGACGAGAAAGCGATGCTTGGCATGCTGTCACGACTTGTGTGAGATCTGCGGTATGCAGTCATGGGCGACAGCTTTGTGCGCTCAGGTCGTGGGACACGTTGCTCTTCTTTTTTTTCGGTAAAAATGACGATACCGGTATTTTCCCTCAAATTCTTGCCGCTATACTTTATCAAGATGCAGAGAATTTTGCGTGTCAGATGGCATATGACAACCAGCCAGGCATATACTTCCCCAAAATAGGTCAGGAGCTGAGCAGACAAAATAGATAAATCTACCCTCGAAATACAGCCAGAAATGTGCTTCTTCCCAAACTTCGCTTACTTTTTCATAAAGTTGAGGGGCTGGACTGCCCTCCCATCCATACTAACTAAACAGGAATCTGCACCCCACCAACTAGTCCAAAAGATGACGTAACTTGGCGCAAGGTGTCTTATTACAGCTAATAAACTCGCATGTGCTGTGATATCTGGATTACCATGAAGTTGATGGGGAAGTTTACTTGTCCAAGGATGCTAGGAGGATCTTTATTCTCAACAGCGCAACGAAAAGCGACTCAAAACCCAGAAAGGATATAAGAAACAGCCTCACCCAAAGTGAACCAACTCTGCTCCACTTCCACCGACGTACAAAAGCCGAACCAAATCCTCCGTACCATTCCCCCAACCGATATGTATTATGCCGTCCCTCTATTTGATTTGCCCGTGCATCCCTTTGTTGCACTTGCTGGTTTCTCCTCAAGAACACTTCGGTGGCGCCATCGCTTGGAGTGCCTCACCTGGAGACACTGAGGCCCGGTCGGTCCCAGTGAGTGCCGCCACCGCACCCTGTGACGTATCACCCCCTCTGCCCACCCTGCGCCCCCGCACCCATTTCAGTGACACGTCACCCTTTACCCCGCTGAGGATTCGACAACATTAGTGGTACAACAAAAGCTCCTATGGCAGGAGCGCTACGGCCTTACTTCTACTGCCGAAACATATACCTGAAATTAGTGCCATGTGACAACCCGCACTGCAAAAATTTGTACTTGTCATTACTTCCACTGCAAACACTTAACTATAGTAATTACATAAACACGACATTACTTGTACTGCAAAGACCTACGCGCAACATTAGTGCTACACAGCGCAATAGAGTACCTCAGCTAGGCTATTCTAAATCTTAGTGGTGCTGGTATGAAAATTTGTGTATTTATTATGCTACGTGATTTTGTCCATTTGTAGCGGTTGGCGTATGAGCGAGGGCTGTAGTTTGGGCAGCAAAATCTCAACGACGGTTATATTTTTTTAGTGGAAGTCATGTCGCGTTTAAGTGAGCACCAAGCCGGGAGCGTAGTCTCGTATTCAGTTGGGGACCACACCGCCCCTCATCCGTGATAGGAGTGTGTCACATTCCGGGCAAACGCCGTGTTTCATGCCTCTCGGAGCAGGTTTGGCCGTTTTTCCCTACTTATTCCCCAACACTTGTTTGACAACACTACCACAGCGCACCATATGTCTTTCAATAGAAACAATGTCGCGTGGAACTATTGTCGTTATAGGTTCGTCGATCGTAATGTTTGCAGCACCAATAATATATCGCCACCATCGAGTGGGCACGAACAGTATAATTTACCTCGACCAAGTGATCCCACGTGTTGGTTCGTTTCAGGATTTTAGTGAAGCTTGGCTATGGCTCGGAGTACTGCCGGTTGTAATTTGTGGTTTATAGCTTATATCACATTGCATAAATGTCATAAAGTACTGGTCGAAAAACTAAATTGCCTGCGGGTATATGTCGCGTATACAAGAAGTACTGTAGCGTAAAAGTATAAAATATGTAAGTCTTTACTTTATAAGTATTGACGGACATCCGTTTTGCGGAATAAGTTGTTTCGAGTGGCGCCTATGTCGTGCATAGTTGTTTGCATTAGAAGTAATGGTGTTTATGGATAGAGTCTGTGCAAAGTTTTTGCAACAGAAGTAATGGCCGCGTATAACTGATATCACAGCAGTCCAGCTGGCATGCGTCTTTGCCGTAGTACCGATGTCATGACATCCCCACCGAGGGAGGCGATGCCATTCTCCGCCTGTCTCGAACTCCCCTCCCCACCCCCCTCCGTGTGACCCCGTTTGACCCCCGTACCCACAGCGCGTCCGACGCTAGACACGCTGCTCCGACTCGGGAGCTCGTCTCGTTTCGCCTCGCTGCTGGAGGCGACCGGTCTCGCTGACGAAGCCAACGGGCCCAATGTGACGATTCTGGTGCCGCCCGCGCGCCTCCTGCCCAATCGCTCCTCCATCGGGAAGGTGAGTGTGCCGCCCTGGTAGTCGGAGGACAGGCAATCGCTGCGTTTATGGAGTTAGCCCTGGAGGCACCCTCTCATATGAGTCCCGGGAGACACAAGCCCATCGTGTTCGCGTGAAAAAGTGCGGGCATCATCAGCTGCACCGCATCCTTAGCTTTCATGCCCCGTGGGTTGTCAAGGCGCTTTCGTTGCCACGGGGAAGGCGCCGTCCGTAAGTTGACGGGCAACGCCATGGTCTCCGGAGGGAAGGGCGGGGATCACCGGCAGCGGGGCAGATATCCTGGCAACGGTGTCCCGGGTGTGAGCTATGTCTAGCATCCAGAGATTATTCCTTTGATGTGCGCGTTCGGCCAGAGGTCATTGACTGGGCTGTGTTCATCATTAGCTGGAAAAGAGTGTGCCAAGTCTTTGCGCCAGGAGAGCGCACTGCGGGCTCAGCGACATTGGTGACACGACAGGAGCTCTTACCGACAAGAGTGCTACGACATCAATTCTACTGCCAGTGGTTGTACTCGACATTAGTGCTACGCGACAACACTTTCACTGCAAAATTCATACTTGTCATTGCTTCTACTGCAAATCCTTGTGCGGTCATTACGTACACACGACATTACTTCTAGTCCAAAAACCATACGCAACATTAGCGCACTAGAAACCTCGTGCTTCAAAAACTTACACTCGTCACTACTCCTTCTGCAAAATATATACAGTCATTACTTATGTACACGACTTTACTTGTACTGAAAAGACTTACACGCGACATTATTGCTATAGCTAAGACTTCCAGTTAAACCTTAACGCTTGTGACTTGTGGTCAAGATCTGCGGGCAAGTTTTTGCCACAGCACTAATATCGTGGCACCGCCATTAAAGATATTTATATATTATATATTTATATAATATACATATTTATATATAAAACATATACATATTTATATAAATATAAATATGTATATACTTATATTTATATTTATATTTATACATACGGATATATATATATATATATATATATATATATATTTATATATACGCATATATATATATATATATATATATCAAGCGCAGTATTGATCAATCTCCAACACGTTTAAACATGCTCGTGGTATGCCCTGCAAATGCGACGATATAAAATACACCAACCCCAAAAATGTGTTCATTAAATGTACATTGGGCGTATGTGATCCGGTCCCGTTATCGTTATGTTTTCGTCGTCCTCCTCCTATCCTCGCCCCTCATATAGCGACTGAATTCGCCCCTGGTTCAGCATTTGTGATGGCCTAATAGTTCCTGTCAACTGTGAAAAGCTAATATATTCGGACACAGTCCATTTAAAACGTCCTCTTCTGAAGCTGTTTCGCAAACAAGAAAAAGAAAAAGCAAGCAAACAAGCAAAAAAGAAAGTGTCGAAATGCACAATGCACTGACGCTGAAAATCCAGCTCACCAGTACAAACAATAAGCAGAAGCACTGTCCTAACTGTGCACTTCTGCGCAGGCGCCGGCCGCATTGCGCTCCCTGCTGCGACGTCACCTGCTGCGCGGTGCTGCGCTGCTGGCGCCACCTGGCGGCGCGAGGCACGTCAGCACGCTAGGCGACGCCCGCCTGCTGGTGGTCGGCCGGCCGGGCGGGCGCCCGCCGCTGGTCCAGTGCCGCCCGCTGCTGGGCAGGCTCGAGCTGGGCAAGCCGACTGTCGCCGTTCTGGCCGTGGCGGACGTGCTGCCGCCGCCGGCCGGCGGCATTGCGGGCCTGATTGGTGCGCGGCCGGATCTCTCCAACTTCGCGGCCGTGCTAGAGGTGAGGGCACGGGGAGGGGGCGCCACTGGGGAGGGGCGCGGTACTTCAGTGGTCTCAGAAGTGTACGTAAGTGATCTAGCCCAGGCATCCCGGGGCGCTGCTCTTGGGTGGAGGCTCGCGGTGTCTGCAGGGATGTAAGGCGCGCGGCGCTATTTCGAGGAGGGTGAGGGGTGGGGCTCAGCGCGGAAATCTTTCGTGGGTCGACGTCAAGCGGCTCGATTGGCGAGCTGGCGTCGGGCTTTGCTGGCTCTGACTTCAAAGATTGGGAGAGGAGAAGGGTGTCTTGGCGGCGAGCCAGATGAGATGGAACGCTGAACAGTTCATGTTTCCTGCATGAATTGCTTCCAGACTTTATATTCTTCCAGGGTCCAGGCTTTCAGACTCTAGAACGTATGTTTTGCTCATTCTCCGCGGGCGTTGAGTCCCGAGATCAAAGAAGGAAATGAAAGAGGCACGCAAAATCGTATATTCCGTAACTTAAGCGGAGTAATCACCATGGCCTTCCATATGCAAAGGCACAAATTACGACCCAATTTAAGTGGTGAGTTTACAGGCGGCCAGCATATTGGAATGTCCCGGCCCTGCAATTGTTGAAATTAGACTCGAGCAAGTGCGGTGGAAACGGTGCGGTTGGAGCGCACTTTATTGCTTGCCGCTGCGATGTAGACTGATTTGACATTGCTATTGACGTCATTCTACACGGCGTCGCGGGTATGCCTGGCGCGGAACAATGAGAATGTCTGGTGTGTTGAAAGGTTTCGGTTCTGTGGAAAAGTGCCAACATTGTTAGGCGTGTGCTTTTGCTGCTAAGGATATACGTCTTCAATTTCAGGAAACGAGACGCTAGTCATTCCCCGTGCGCGTAGCCTGGCCACATCAGCGCGTTCCTTTGTTAACATGGCGTGGTGTTGATATGGTTCATACGTGTGCTGTATGAGTCAGAGCAGCTGGCAGATCGTTTACAGCTTCCAGAGTCTGGTAATGCGAGCTAATACGAAATGTTCACATTGTATTTTGCCCTCTGCAATGTCAGTGACACGTGGTGTCTGTCCAGGGCTCGCAAAGCGGGGACGACTGGAGCACAGGATATCAAAATTGCGGCAGACCTGATGTCCTTGATGGCAGGCTAACGTTTTACTGGTGCCCTTACTCCGCTAATGAGCAAACACTTACTGTTGAAAAGTTAGAGGTTTTCGGTGGTATGCTTATCATATTGATGAGCCATCATGTCTTTTTGGCTTTTTCCAAATATGAAATTCGCGCGACACTAAACACGACAAATTGACGTTGTGCATCCCTATCATCCGCTTGGGCGGCGGTCAATTTGACCTCCCAAAGGCCTTTTCTAAAATTATTTGAGTCGCGCTAAAAATTACACACCATAGGCAGTGGAATACCAGATCTTTTGGTACTAAAAATTAGATGCACCTTGCAAGGCTTCTGACCTGTGGCAAGCACGTCCTTATAAATCGTTGAATCTTATGCAACAACCGAGTGCGAGACGAATTCATAAATTGCAAGGCTGCTGACCTGTGGCGGGCACGTTCTTATGAATCGTTGAATCTCATGCAACAACCGAGTGTGAGACAACTCCATAATCTCCGAAATGGTCTCTTACACAATATGACACTCTTTTTTAGAATCACCACAAATTTAATTGACCTTGGGTCCGGTATGAGGTGAAACCGAGGCCGTAACCTTGCTTTTTTACTGGAGACCTTGCGTTAGCGGATAGTTACTGATGCTCATACATAATTTTTTTATAGCATAGATCGCAGCAGACATCATCCATGGGCTTCTTAAAAGCCAGAGTAGGTCACTGACCTAATATGACTCGGATCAACCGTTTGTTTTGGGAACATAACTTCTTGGATAATCCTTATCGCTGATTCAACTTAAAAACTCGAAATAGTTTCATCGGTTTTTGGTCAAAATAGCCTTCTAAATGTCAAGCAAGACCGCTAGCTACTGACCTTTGATGGCAACAGATATTCAGATTGAAGGCAGCTGCATGAGGGGGTCTGGAGACACTTAAGATACCAATCTAGATACTGACCTTATTCGACCTTATTTCACTCAATGGCGCAGACCAAATGGTCTCAACGTTCGGCGCCAGTGAGGTCACATCAGAACTAAACCACTGCGTGAGTTTGTTGTCTCTGGCCTCCTTACTTTTTGGGATCTCAGATGGGTCAAATCCATCCTCACTCTCCCGAGCGTGTGTATTCAACCGACCACCCGAGCGCGTGCTTTTTTAAGGGGCGTGTCCGGTAGTATTACTTGAACGCTAGCCATGCGATCACGGTCGTGCTATTGTCCAACTTCTCTGGGAGTGGCAAAGAAAAGGTCAACATCTTCCTCCCCGAACACCTGATCAGATATCTGACTACACTGTGACAGACGAGTGGGCGGGCATCTCAAACCCGCGCTTATCTGATTTGCCACTGACCGTCAGTCGATAAGAAGACAGGCATCCCCAAATCCACGCTCACCTGATTCGCCATTGACCGTCAGTTGATTAGCAGGCAGGCATATCCCAAACCCGCGCTCCCCTGGTTTGCCACTGACCGCCAGTTGATAAGCAGCCCGGCAGCCAGTTCGATAAACGGTGGTCATGTCACGGCGCTACAGCACGCGGTAAAATTGGTCAACAAATATTTGCCGCGGAGTTGGTGTTGCTCTATATGGTCCTGACGCGTGCGCTAGAAATATCGGTGAGATGAATAGAAGACCTCTGCCCCTTTCGGAAAGGAGATCACTCGGGCAACATGCCGTGAAAAGTTGTTGTAGTGGTGGCCAAGTGTGAACGGTGCGTGGCACAAGTTACCATTACTTAAGTCTTTACTTCAGCACGTATGGCAATGTGACCTGTAATTGTTATGGTGTGGGGAAGCGAAATCTGAGCATATCTTTACGACCTTTTGCACACTAATTTATTGATAGGGCACGAATCTTTCTGGCACTAAAATTATATGTCGTTCCTGTGTTTAATAGCTTGATCGCTTGTTAATGAGGTTCAAAACGTTAACAAGGATGTCGAAGACCGGTGGGTAATTGCCTAGCCATAAAATACCGGTTTAATGGTTTTCTTATGCCCTCACTGCAGTCAATCTGAACTTAACGAGGCACAAGTTGTAGATTGGTACTCGATGCTACGAACTGCGGGGTACGGAATATGACCCTATGACGCCCCAGTTATGTCCCTCTTAACAACTTTGGGGAGCCTACATTCAAACGACGCGCTGTTCAAAACTCCTCAATCATATCGCTCGCCTTCCACCGCCAAAATTATGTGATTGGATGCCTGGCAGGGGTCGATAACCAATCAGGTTCAAGGTAGATTGTCGACCACCAGGTGGCGCCTCATTATCGGGACATCGTCGCCCGGTGATAGACATGTGATTTGAGACCTCCTCTGATCAGACGCATTTGCAAGGGTATCCGTACCCAAAAGCTTATGTTACCTACATGATGATAACTGACATCAGTCATGGCTGTTGGATTAACTACTTCCATACGTCTCTTAGGAACACCATGCATAGTTTTTGCAGCCCTTCCCGGAATAACATATTGCAATGAACCCCAAGGCATTAGCCCATCCTTGTCCTATGAACTGGCTTTTGCAGGCCGGGAGAACACAGGGTGGCAAAAGTGCACTTTTTCGCCGGCCAAATTTCGGGAGGAAAAATTCTCGCTAGTGGCATATTGCGATATCAAATGACAAAATGGTCATTATGTCCATGCCAGTAGCGTCATCAGTAATTAGACTACCAGGGAAGGCCTCTTTCATCGCCCGCAATTTTCGATATCATGCACATAACCGAGACGTTCAATCTATACTATTCTTCAACAAATGTCAGGATAAGTGCTGCTGCTAGAAAAGCAGACGCACCTGCCCTAGACCATGAGATAGCCCATCACGACAGGAGTTTTCTTCCACCCTTGGGACTTGGCGGGCCCTCGCGTTTAAACTTGATCCACGGCTGGATTTGCTTTCCTCGACCGCAAAAAAAACAACGAAGTGCCTCGGTAGCCAGGGCAGCAGAATGCATGGCAAATTTCGAGTCAGTGGCAAGTGACACTGGGGATTTCGTCAAATATATGGGCCTCTACGAGACCATGCCCCTTGTGAAAATCACGTGTGCGCTTCAAATCTCATCTCAACAGTCATCAAACTATCCATCAAATCTGAGGCATGCTCCAGGCCCGGCACAACGTGTTTTGAACTGGTGGGCGACTTTCGCTGTGCCCCAACAAGTGTCCCAAACGATCCATCATACCTTAGGCGTGCTCCAAGCCCGGCACGACGTGTTTTGACTGGTAGGCGCCTTTCGCCGTGCCCCAACAAGTAAATGGTATAGAAACTTGTCAAAACTTCACATCAGGCGGCTAGCTCTCCCTGAACAAGGTGCTCACCCTGACAGGAGGGGAGGAGATGATGCGACCCCCCCGCCCCCTTCGGTTTTCTGAGGACACCAATGCGCCATATTGTGCAGTCTCGTTCAAATCTTTGGTAGCCCCTGGGGCATCGATTGCACGCATGTTGACACAAACAGTGTCCCTAGCAATTCTGGTTTCAAAGTAGCGATGTTTTTTTACGAGCATTGCAAGACGATTCAGGGCCAGAGGGTGCGGCGGTCGCCAAGCGACGATTCTGCGGACCGTGCGCGGAGGGTTGGCACTGTTACATGAGCGAAAAACTACGTTATAAATGTAGGCTCCAAATAGATGTCATTGTGTTCACAATTAAACAAGGGACATGCCTCTTACTGTTCCATGTAACTACAATGCGTAGTTTCGTGTATATGACCATGCAAAGGTGACATTTGCTTTTCAGGAAAATTTGATCTTCGACTTTGTTTGGCGGAGTCAATTAACAACAGAAGTCTTCTTTCCAACCAAGGGATATCATTAAAGACAATTTATCGTTTGTTGCTTTTTGCGAGGCTTCATCTTTCTTAGTTTGCAAACGTCAGAAATCCTAACCCCAGATTTGTGCTACGAAAACCGGCAAATCAGGGTAAGGGTTGCAATTTTTAGCTGCCATGCTTTTTTATTCATTTTATATATAAAGATCTGCATTTCAGACCATGAAAACATTAATTATTACAGCAGAATAACACATTTCATTGCCAGCATTCCAACATTGGTAGAAATATGATTAGCAAGCCAAAGTTGCCCTTTGCATGCAAGTAGCATGGGAGTCTTAGCTTCTATGCGAAGTTTGTCATGCATTATCCAGGGGTATCAATCCAAATCAATTTTGGGGCACCACCCAATATCTATGTTGGTTGGGCCCCTCAATGCTGATTCCTTCCATGCCCACCACACCCCACACCCCAACCAGCATTTCTAGCTTGAAAATTACAAAAGGTATGAGGAAAAAAACTAGCCATAATACACAACCACCTTCTCTGGTCAGTAATGTATTGGTCATGACCCATGTGTTACCTAGTTTCCCCTGGCACTCCTGTCATTATGCCACCACCACACAAACAGGATTGATTTATGCTATCAATGTAGGCTGCATACAGGGTGGGCTGCCTGCCTTCACAACATGTACTTAAATGTATGAAGTGATTATGTTAATGGCTCTATAAAGGCAAGTTCACAATTCAGTGTTAGCAAAAACTGATGAAATATACCATATTTGCATCCATGTTATGTCATACCCATAAGTGCAAAGAAAAATACACATGAATGAGCAGTACTGAATATATGACTTCCAGAGCTTCTTTGTTACAGCAGGGGTGCTGTTATTAGGAAATAGCCAGCATTGTCCTCAGAGACAACCAAATACCAACCTTCCACTGACCTCATGGACAGTTGGACTACAATGCCATAAAACCTCCTGTTACTTGAAGCAAAACTCTTGGTGAAGGGGGAGATGGCAATGCAACCTGTAGCCCCCCCCCCCCCCGCTCAGTTGCTTACATTTGCTACACCACCCCACTCCCCACTTTCGTTGCCTTCCCATAACCTACATTATTGGCTATCTTATAAATTTCCAGCAACCAAAACTCATGTTTGCAAAATGTTCAACTGTGAATAATTGTTTAAATGCTATCAAAACATTGATGTAATAATTGCATTTCAAGCAGGGGCATA
The DNA here is from genome assembly GCF_011947565.3 of Pollicipes pollicipes. Taxonomy (NCBI): domain Eukaryota; kingdom Metazoa; phylum Arthropoda; class Thecostraca; order Pollicipedomorpha; family Pollicipedidae; genus Pollicipes; species Pollicipes pollicipes. The sequence continues at coordinate 11,264,553 of NW_023596818.1, forward strand.
GTTTTTGGAGATAGGTTAAGGAACAGTGAAAAATTGTGCAATGTAACCCAATCATGGATGTATCTCAGATTAGCACACTTTTTATGAACTTGAGGGGTGGGGTTGGGGCCCTAAAGTGAAAAAGTAGGAATACTCCTGATTTTATGATTGATGTGACTGGAAAACGGTTCTCAACCATGACAACAGCGAAAAAGGCATGAAGTGGCATTTAAGAAATACTATCACTTCCTGTTTTTCCCCTTCATGAGGAAATCCGTTAGACTTCAGCATCGAACCCACGGTTCTCTTCAAAGGAAAGAAGGCTGGTCGCTTGTGACTTCTTCAGAGAGTCAACAGCCTTTTTGCTGCATTGAAAAGGCGGTTTGATAATCACAGATAAGTTTCTACCTTGAATGGATCATCCAACCGACGTACCCTGAACCGTCAATATCACTCACCGCTGAGGAAAGGATGCTAAATGGCGGCACTGCCGAACGAAGTGAGCAAGGTAAAAAATTAAAACCCTAGGCAGGCATTCATGACACGGCAATGCGAATGCCGCTTAAAAAATTGCAGTGCATTGAGAGTCACCGCCCACCTCATATTAGTCACATCGCAACGATTGAAACATGCCCTTGCGACCAGAGAAATCCCCATATCTGGATTTTTCGGTGATTTATACTGTCTAGTTCTGGACACTCAGGGTCGGCTGTTAAAAGCAGCGAATGGGCCGAGCCATAGGAAATACATCGATTTGTCGCCGACCTGTCACCAACTCGGCCGAGCAACTAAAAATCACAGGATATTTTTGTCGCCGAGCTGGAATGAAACGTAGAAAAGACACCATGGTGCTGTAAAGTACGGTAAAGAGTAGAGGCGCAACATCTATGTATAGGGGACCTTACGTTGTCCTTCGCATAGTGTGCTGTGTTTTGTTGTCTTGGCCGTCATCAAAATTTAACGTCTAAAAAATTTGGAACAAGCTTTGCTTGAATGTGTGCATTTTTGTCGCCGACCTTATCCACCAAGTCGGCAGGTATTCCACCCTTGGGGAAACACATGGTCATCGAAATATTATAAGGAAAGTACGATGAGCACATGACTTATGAACGTATGAAGATAAACGCAGAGGATCCAACTTATCCGTCATCTGCAGCTTTTACATTTTATTAAAATGGAGCTTACGGTAGTTGTACATTTGCGAGGAACATGAGTCATAGATATAAGACAGTAGTAATAGCCTTATTCCACGTAGAAAAAAACAGGAAAATGGAGAGACAGATTCGTTGACATTTCGGCAACATGTTTTTATCGAAACGAATAGCAGAAGTAATGAATAGTAGTAGCAGTAGCTAGTGCTATTTGTTTCAATGAAAGCATGTTGCCAAGATATCAACGTATACATATCTCCAGTTTCCTGTTTTTCTACGAGGAGAATGGAGCTTATTTACAGTTTCCCCTCACAAGGCTAGTCACATCGCCCGGCATTGTCCATAAGATCGGTCTCCAAAGGTTGCATAATCTCTGCCGCCCCGAATGGCAGCAAAACAGAGCGATTGAGGCTGCTGAAGAGACATGGACCGCATGTGTATCGACAGTTGTTCTAGCAGCACAACAGGCTGCATTGCCCAGTTGCAACCAGCAGAAACAGTCAGGCCAGGACAGTAGATGTAGGCGAAAACAGACTAGCTTAGGCTGTAAACACGTCGGTACCGTGAACACGGAGGTGGCACGCGTATTGAATTTGACTCTTCTCTAAGCACAAAAGCATTACTCCAAACGGGCAGAAGCCACAGGGCGTACATAAATGGCTGGTCCGGATCGGACTGGGGAAAGCGAGGTCTGGGAGTCCAGACGCGCCTGCGGGACACCACAGGACAGGGTGGGACAGGATTGAGCAGGTCATCGTATCTTGTCTGCCTGCCGTCTGAAAAAGGCTGGGCCCGAATGGATGGCTCTGGACGTTATTTGTTATGTTCAATCCTCTCTCTCTTCAGTGAGACGTGTCCAATCTGAAATATATCGGACCGTACAGGGCAGAACAGGACAGGACAAGGCAGGGCAGGGCAGGGAAGTGAAGGGCAGGGCAGGGCAGGGCAGGGCCGGACAGGCAGGACAGGCAGGACAGGACAGGACAGGACAGGACAGAACAGAACAGGACAATACATGACAGGAACCAATGGTCCATGGCTGGTCAGAATATGGCGGACCAGCATAGGAGACGACCATCCATGACAGGACTGTGGACATTATGCAAGACAGGACACAAGACGACATGGAAAAAGATAACACATAAGACGGCTGATAAAACAGAACACACAGAACGAGGCAGGCAAAACGAAACTGGCTAAAATGAGGGAGAGGCAACGCAGACGCCGTTCATATGCATGTGCCTTTCGGCTGTGTCGTAGTTAGCTTCATCCCTTCATCCTTCCTTCATCTTTCCATGCCTTCATCCCCACAGTCCAACTCTTGCGCCTCTCCCCCCCCCCTCTCTCTTCCTAACCCTGGCGAAGCTCTCCTGGACACACACACATACACACACACACACACACACACACACACACACACACACACACACACACACACACACACACACACGCACAGCACACGCACGCACGCACGCACGCACACACCACACACACACACACACACACACACACACACACACACACACACACACACAACACACACACACACACACACACACACACACACACAACACACACACACATGCTTGTAAGACCTAGCTTAGTGACTCCGGCCGGCGTGTGACCAGACACCATCCTGGCGGGCCCAAGCAAAATGTCAAGGTATGCTTACGAGGACGATGAAAATATACTACAGGGGGTTTTTGAGGGTGACCATTGCAATGGTGCCATCTATGTTAGTCTCCAACGAGATTTACATTCTGCGTGTAAGCACCAGCTTGCCGCGTGCTGCGCTCCGCTGGGTGAGTAACGGAGTGGTAGACAGGTGGGCGGAACCCGAAGAGGGGACGAATTGAATGGGTACTATTTCAGAACAGAAGCGGCTCCACGTACCACTGAAGGTTAAAAACACCGGCATGGAGGGAAGCGATAATTGAGTAGCACGCCACGCCGGCGGTGGTCAGGAGGGCGGGTGTCATCAAGGGGAGGGGACGGAGATAAGCGGTCGGCAGACAACTGTAGCATTCCGAGGCGGTTTGTCAGTGGAGGGGGAATGGCGAACAAGGTGCAGCGGATCGCGCGGGCTTCCATCCGTTGTCACTCAAATAGCGCAGGGGTTATTTTCAACCATAAATTCGTTGCATTAAGATAGCGTTACATTAGCTCTTAATGTTACCAAGCCGTCATTTAAACTGCAAATGCATTGTCATTGTTTAAATGTACATCATCCGGACTGTAACAAGCAAAAAAAAAAAAATGTAGGCGCACGACCCTGATGCCATGCGAGTTTGCATGCAGTTTTAATTTAAGTGTGTTTGAAGGCAATATCCTCGCTTTCGATGAGCAAGTGAGCGGTGCACTTGTTGCATTTGCACATGTGACGCAAGCGCAGAACCGGAGCCAGCATATCTCCTAAAGGGAGAATCTCCTACACCATAGGGAAAGATAAAGGAAGTGAATACTTACTGAAGGATTAGTGGCAATTAGGACAGATAAATATGTGACACGAACTGTACGTTGTAGGCCATGCGTTCCACAACTGCGGAGGGAATTTTCTCCAGAGGGGGAGTACACTAGTCCTCTGGAGTCATTCGGATGTATCCAATGGTCTCTGAGTCAAAAAAGACGGGCGTCCACGCAACACCAATAGGTCGGCACTGACTGAAAAGTGATGTTGCCCCATGCATAGCCATGTACCACATGCAGTAAAACGAAATGAATATGGCGTAATGGCCAAACCGAGGGGCACATTACCGCTCAAATTAAATTTTCACGCACAAGCGATGTATCTGGAGTGATTCACTCTGTGACCTTATTTGTGCTACTCGAAATGTAATCGATGTGAACACTCTTTTGATCTATCAGCCCTTAATGTGATTCGTTTCACCATGTCCCTTTTTAACACAGATATCGTCAGAGACCTAATTTCCGTATGAAAATTTTTATATGTTCCAAAACTAGGATAACCGGTAACAAAACCCATCATCCTCTCACCAGGCCTATGGAAACAGCCGATGAAATTGCTATTTCAGTAGGTTGGTTTTGTTACATACGATTTCTCCATTTCACAGCTTCTAATGTAGTCGCTAATGCGGAGTTTGTTTTACGTTTAACGCGACCAATATCTAAGCTTTGTGCTAAGCTCGCTGACACTGTTCGGAGAGTTGTAACCGGTCTCGCTGATTTTCTTGGGCACTGTAATACCTGAACACAGAGTTGTGACAAAATGGGGTGTTTTGTTATGGACAACCACCATGGTTTTAAGCCGCGTGGGGAACAGATCATAAGAATACACGGGCATCGTAATTGGTCTGACACACTTGAAGCACACCAAACCGAAACCCGTTCTTGCAAACATTGCTTGGGTGTTCCTGTCGTCGTGGCTATCGTCGATGCCGGATATCGCTGTTAGCGGCCGTAACGTCACACAACTTAACAAAGACAAAACTGCTAACATTTAGACGTACGAGTAATCGGTGGCAGGCAAAAACACGGCGGCATCAGTAACGTCTTGAGGTGTCTTATTTGGCTTGACGCGCACAGCCTTGTCCAGTATTGTAGAATATATGTCATTCACGCAACTGTGACCGCAGGTAGAGGTATCAGGTGACCGTAGATCGCCGATACTGTCGGCAACGCAGCACAACGCCAGTGCGAGACCCTAGATGCCATCTGGCACGTTTTAGCGAGAGTGTGTACGGATAAGGACCGTCATCGCCTTTGCTAGCATGGAATGCAGGAGTACGATCGGCTTGTATACATTGTAATCCTACGTAACCTCACATACCGATGGAAGAGAAACCTAGTGTGTGTGAAATTTGCAGCCGGTGATTCGTGTTGTGTGTGAGCATATTGCTGAGTTGTATCACGTACGCAACGGCTATAATCTTTTATCACGCCGATATCTTTTAATATCACGACTTACGGCACTTCAGAACCACGCAAGTTTGGATTTGTCGTGAAGTGAAAACTGAATCGGAATCGAAATTTTTCTTGGGCTGGATGAGGAAGATCATGACACGTCTATCTCACACGGAAAAGGACATAAAAGGGGATGCAGGCGACAGACTTGTCTTCGATTCCAATTATTTGAATTGGCTCAGGACCGGCTCACCAGAACCACATTCAGCTCACGACTCAAAGCCGTTCAAAATGTCTTAATTTGACTCGGACGGAAGTTTAAGTTATAAACTACAAGCCCTGGTGAATGTCAAGAAAATGGTTGCAGTTATATTAAGCTATCAAACATATATTGTGCAGCTTTTCTCATGTGAAAGCTAGCTTTCGAGCTCTAGTTGTTCAGCGTAGCCCGTTATAAAGTATTCGAAGTCTCCGTATGTCAAAGGCCTACCTGACAAGGTTTTTCGGGAGCATGATCACATAGGCCATAAGTCTGTCAGGTGTTTTAGGTCATCTAGAGAGTAGTCTTGTAGTTGTTTACATTGCAGGGCAACTGTGCAGTTTCAGCTCGTCGCTATGGCACTTGTCGTTATAATGCCAACCATTCTCTTTTCAAGCACAACTGCTGCCCAAGCAGGATTGCAATTTTCTATTCAACAAAAGTGGTGCAAGCCCCAGCTTTGAGGAAAGCCCCTCGAATTTATTTATTTGTCTAATTGTTTTCCGAATTTACCTTGCAGAACTACGCCTCTATTACCAAGACCTGAGAAACAGGGTTTCATGATGGTAGACTATCACAGGGGCAGAGGGCGGAAAAGCGAGACTCTCCAGAGCTCAATATCTTTGGCTGTGGCCGCGGCCACGTAGTCAGCTCCTGGACCATGGAAATAGCCGCCGCATTTGCCGTTTAGACACCTTGGCGGACAAAGCCCTTGCGGTTTTACCACAGTGACAGCTTATGTAGACTTGTGCGACGCACTGGTCGAGTCAGTGCTACACAGTTCGGCAGCGCCATGACAGGCCAACATCACCGATGTAACCGTCGAAAGCTGGGACCGTGGATGTGTCGGCCTTAACAGTGGGTGTGTTGACGATCAGTGACCTCAACATTGGAACGGAGCTCGTAACAGCGTCGCGATGGGTGAATCCGTTGCGCCGGTCCAACTCCGTTGAAATACCATGCGGAGGCCTCTACTGGAGAAAACCGTCGGTTTCCTTAATGGTTACTGTCCCATGGTGTCAGCCGGAAGAGCAAACAGACGACATGCAGTAGCAATGCCACCGGGCCATCGCTGCTGTGCTGTCCTCTGAGGCAGCACTGCCGGCCGTGGGCAGCAATGGCCGCCAGCATTACAACTACAGCACCTAGCACAGTGCCTGGTCCTACCATTGGCCGCGCTGGCGACAGCCAGCTTTAGACGAATGACGAAGCGACAGGCTCCATATGTCAAATACGGTAAAGCTATACGTCTCCTGGCACAGGTTGTGGCAGAAGTATTTTTTTGTAATAACTCGCAACACGTTCCATAGCACATGGGCCGCATCTTTAGGCCATACATGTTTTATGTATACATACATACGTATATATCACACACACACACATATATATATATATATATATATATATATATATAATAAGTCAAAAGATCGCTCGTACTCAATGTTTTAACTGGTGGTCAGTGACCGTATTCAATCTATTTTCTATTTCAACTCTGCTGAAGAGTTGGCGGCAAAAGGATTCGATCCTACACCTGGATATCACAGCGCTTGCATAGGCCTATGTCCTGCATGTCTGTCTTGCGATTCTATGGGGTCGGCGCCAGTGGTATGCAGACAGGGGGACGCCGCCCGGCCGGACCGTGGCATCTCCGCGACACCCGTGCACAAAAGGCGCCCTCCCCCGGTGGTGGTCAAGGGAGAAGGCGGCGGCCCGACCCCGACCGGCGAGTCGAATGCTCAGAGGCGCAGACCTCACGATTCGTTCGGTGCTTGCACTTCAGAAACGCGCGTTTTGC
>NW_023596818.1:11275097-11303757 GCF_011947565.3 Pollicipes pollicipes
CTGGAATTTGACCTTGTTTGACCTTATTGGACCTGAAGGTCATGACCTAGGAAGCTGAGGCCTCAAGCTAAGTGAGTTCACATATAGGTCAAGACACCCCATAAATTTGGTGTCTCTAGCTTTCTTAGTTCACGAGATCTCAGAGAGGGGTTCAAATTGACCCCCCACACCCCAGCGAAGAGTGTCTACCCGGCCAACCGGGCGTGTGTTAAAGCACAGTAATTTCATGACAGTATTATGAGCACAACGAATTATTAACACCAATATTTTGATGCCGCATTTTTTAATTCCCTTCCACAGCACTTCTAAAACAAAACAAAGCAAAGCAATTCAATAACAATATAGCAACAGAAAATTCAACAAGCATAAAACACTCAAACAAAAAAGCATCGGACTCTTGCATATCAGCCCATCACCAAGTCAAACAGAGTATACATACTTCTGGCTTCTGTTAAGGTGGGGTCAGGGAAGACAAACATTTTGTCACTGTTTCTGACAAAATACCAATGCTTATTTCCATGAAAGTAGCCTATGCCTAGCCTAAAGAGACCTTACATCATCTCTTCCTGTATAACCAGTTTGTAGCAGCAGTTGTGAGTTACTGATTCTTGCGCAATTCCTATTGCCACTTGCCATGCACTTGACCAACTTAACCTAACTTAGAGTAGCCCATATGATGAACATCACCTCAACTCACCTATCTGTTGACAGCTGCACTTGTGATAAAAACATGATATTTAAAGCTAGTTTTTGGCTGGTTTCAACTTGTTTTTTTATCCATTTCATTTGTGCATGCTTGTTGACATCAGACAAAGTTGACAACATGCAAATCAAGACACTTTAAATCACTTTGAACAGCTTATTTTGATTTTCATGGTTAGCCTATGTAAAGGGCAATAATGGGTATGCTCGACAAGACAATCTCTCCTCTCCAAAAATGACATAACTTTTAGATGACCATGCCAGTATTGCTGCTTGCCTTTTCAGATGCTGCAAATGCATCCATTTGGGCTTGCTTATTCCTATTTAATGACAGAGTTTGAGATGTTGGCTTCACACTTTAAATGGGGTGGTCGGACTATTTGTTACATACCAATATTAAACTCATGTTATAATTGCTATGCAGCTTAGAGTATCCCTGTTTTAAAAATATAGTGCATATATACAGTACAGTCATTTGCCAGTCAGTAAACCATGACAACTAAAGCAAACATCTGGTTAAAGCAGCCATGAGGGACCACTAAGAAATTTGGGGCAAATAGCCAGGACATGGAACAAAATAAGCCCATTGCATGCCTTGTGGCATCATACTTTGTCTTATGGCAAAACTCGATGCATTAAAACAGAAAATGGTTACCAATTATGGTTGAAAGCAGGTAAGATAAGCAATTACTTGGTCCACAGGAGACTTACCGGCTTCTTCCTGCTCCCCGAAAACAAAAATTCAGTACCTTTTGCATGGTCTGCTGGCAAACAGAGTCATCCGACTCACCCCCAAATATAAATATCAATCATGCCCACCAACCTTCGAGATTAAAATCCGAAACAAGTAAGAAGTGCGCATGATAAACATCTCCACTGGGCAGAATTTGGCCATTAAACACTTCTGTGTTAGCTGCGTCAGGTCTGTCCCAAGGCTCTATATGGCAGCGTATTCTAATGCTGCCATACAGAGGCAGCATTCGGCAAGGATATTCTAAGCCTTGCCAGGTAGCCTGGCAAGTCAGACACTCGAAGAGCTTGGACTTTTTACTGAGCACCGCCATGAACCCAAAAAACAGTCCACCGAAGGTTTAAGAGGGTAAAGATGGCGGTAAAATATGTCCCGTGCTTCAGATTGTCTCCATCATTCGTTGTGAATGGTTCACGCTTGGGTGTATATCAAACATATTTGGGCGGCTGGCGAATTAATCCAATTTTTGTATGAAATACACACAAGTTTGCACTTGGAGCATCTTGCAGAGAAATTGGTCAACATTTTAAGCAACAGATGGTACCTAAAGATGGCATCAAACAGATGGTATGTAAAGACAATCGAAAAGGCAGAAAGAGTAAAGTGGTGTCACACTGGTATGATACCCAAAAAAACATAAGTAGCTAAATAAATAAAAACACTGGTGCTTTTCCCGAAAAATTTTGTAAGCAGCTGATTTGGCTTAAAATCTGTTAACGTAAGTGCTCAAATAATGATATTCCTCTCGTAAGTTTAATTTAAAAGGCATTTCTTGAACTTTTCACTCTTGCATTTCGGGAGTGATGCAATTAGTGATCGAGTTACCTCGGGAAAAAAGAAGTACCTAGAGTAAAATTCTCTACCAGGCCTTGCTGATGTTTGCTCGAGGCTCTGCTTTCGTGGTGTGGTGGTGAGACCAAAAAAAGGGATGCGTGAAATCCTTGCATTTGGCGCACAGCTGCAGATTGTGATGCTTTTTGTAAACAAACCAAACTTAATGCGTGCAAGCGGCTGGGGTCGTTGGGGTTCTTGGGCTTAGAGGTACCTGGCGCCCTTGCTCTGTGCATGCAAAGACATGATTCAGATGTTGGTGAGGCAGGACATAGCCATAGATGTCCAGGTTCTGCGAAGCCTCGTTTATGCTTGGTGGTTTCAAGTGAGCTCGGTTTTGGATGACATCTGAAAACCTCAGAAAGGGAAATAGGGGTTTGGCATGTGCGATTAGGCAATGTCAGGCAGGAGTGAAAAATTCACATAAAATATGGGGAAAAGGAGTGAAAAATTCCTCCTCATAGGGTATTGCTTTACACCTAAAGTCGGCAATTCTAGGACACTGCATAAATGCATGCACGAACAACAGTATGAGATAACCCTATCGCTCAAAAAAGAACCTGGCGACGCGCTTAGAGCTTGTTGAATTCCGTCTTCGAACATCCTCCGGCAACTCATTAGTGATAGACGCCGATCGGTATGCAAAGGACCGCTGCCCTACCGCCGAGCGCGTCGCCGGGGGCGCAGGTTATGGTCCATGAGGGTAGTTCTGTCACTGGTCCCAGCGTCAGCGTATGTTTGAGGCAAACAGGCAAGACCTTTAGGCTCATCTCGCTCACAGACTTCGTGCGCAGCGACAACAGTTTGTACTGCACACATTTGGGGAGGCGTGGCAAAGTGCAGGTCATCCCGTGCGCGAGACACGTGGTCATACTTCCGGTGGCCAGTAACTACTCTGGTAGCGAGGTTAGCTACTTCAAGCAATCTCGCCTCATTTACAGCCGGACCCTGATCATAAACCGAAATGCAGTATTTCACGCGCGAGATGACTAGACACTGCACTATGGTCAGCAGCTTTCGCTTCGGGAGGAAATGTCTCAGGTGGCGGAGACCTATCGGGACTTCGATGCACTGGTTCTATCCTTTTCGTACTTCAACGCCTGCTCCACCTCCTGTGATACCCCGATTCCTGGAAGCACTCCCTGGTTGATGCCGTTTTCAAATCCCGGGATTCAAGCCAAGTCTCCAATTACCGTCCTATTTCTGTTTTTCCTATAATGGCCAAATTTGTCGAGCGTGTGGTGCAGCGCACTACATCACTGACGCGTGCGTCCCAGCTCAGGTGGCGGTCAAGTAGCACACCCAACTTTTTACGGTTAGGCTCTCCCGAACGGTCTCTCCACCGACCCGTCCGCTGACAGGGAAAAGTCCGCAGATGTTCTCTCGGGTGCCAAGGAGAGGAAGATCTGTTTTTGATGCGTTTAGCTTAAGACAGTGGGCATGAAACCACGATGCTAGGGAAGACAGGGTGGTTTCCATACGCTGAATGAGGGACGGAAGGTTGCGTTTAACATCGGATATGAGGATTTGGGTGTCGTCTGTGCACTGGGTCACATGAGCGTCCGACGCGTGCAGGTTGAGGTCGTTGGCGAAGATCTGAATAAGAGAGGACCAAGGGCTGATCCCTGGAAGAGTCCCATGGTATTGGCGAGGGACTTGGAGACCACTCTGTCACCAGGAGAAGAAAAGATGCAGTCTAACTGGGAATGATAAAAAATGGGAGGAGAACCAAGCCGGGTTTTAAATGGCTGGAGCTTGGAAAGTAGCTGATCATGAGGAATGCCATCGCAAAATTCACTGAGATCCAAGAGGCACAGGAGTGAAAGATGGCCACGATCCGAGTTGGAATAGATGCGGTTGGTCACGTGAGCAGAGCAGCCTCAGTGGAATGTTACGGAAGGAAACCTTGTTGGGATGATGGCAGAGGATGATTATCGAGCATGTAGGTAAACACTTAGCGTCGCAACACACGCTCGACAGTCTTGGCCATGATAGAAACAACAGAAATAGGACGGTAAATGGAGACTTGAGTTGAATCCCGGGATTTGAAAACGGGATCAACCAGGGGGTGCCTCCAGGAATCGGCAAAATTGCGGGGGTGAGGCAGGTGTTGAAGTACGGAAAGGATAGAACCAGCGACGTCAAAAGAGAAGGGTAGGATACCAATACAAACGCCATCAGGCTCACACGGCCCGGAACGTTTCGTGGAGAACATGACCTCATGCGGCCCGCTGAGGGTCGTGCCAGTCACCCAAAAACCGCAAGCGCCCACCCTGGGCAGGCGACATAAAACGTCAGGTGTTCCTCCGAGACCGGCCAGGTTGGCTGCAACACGGGAGCCGACATCGACAAAATAGGAATTCATCTCGTCTGGGGTCGCGGCTGGGAGGCTGCGAGCACTGCTCTTTTTCCCGCTAACAGCGGACGGACCGCAACAACTGGGCGGAAAGCCGGCGACCTCCCCTCGTGACGCAGCACACTCCTCCGCTGTGCTATGAAGGCAAGGGTCACCGGGATGACGGCTGGTGCGCCTGGATTTATCAATGACATTAGTTTGATCGGAGCGTGTTCTTCGATGATTGGTGTAAGACAATGAAGCAAACGAGACCACATGTCAGCGGCTGATGGGAGCCTATAAACACCGGACCAGTCGACATGGTACAAATCACGAAGCAAACAAACGTGATCAGTTCATTTCATTGGTTAAGTATGGGTACGGAGAGGCTTGACACGACACCTTGGCAAACTAAGAGCGTGCGAACAAAATGGCGAGGGCTAAAAGCGCAGTGAAAAGCTCCAACACGCCGAACGACGTTATCTAAATTAGAAATAACTACGTCTTAAAGCGACCCGGACGAAAAAGCGGATTCTCCGACAAACTGGTGCGGATGAAACGATCGGAGCGTCTCATTTAACTGGTTCATTGCAACGTTACTACCAGTGTCCAGTAAATTACAACTTTAATCACCCATGATGACGATCGGTCCGGGGTGCTGCAGAACTGCTCGCCGATATTGCAGTTCCAGCTCGTGGAAGTCCGCCAGGAGAGCAGCCACGGCGCAGCGGGGGGGGGGGGGGGGCAGACTGCAGCCACAGTAAAATGCGGACCGGACTCCGATCTCAAACTCAGTCAGGGAGGCTCCAGCCGACAGTCCGGACACTCAGATGCCGGCTGTGTGACGACAGGAGCTTCGTAGCAGTCACGGCTGAAAATTGTCACCCCTTATCGAGTTGGGTGATTTGAAGACATTGTGATTTTTTGGGTTTACCCTGCTACTTGTCATCAACGAGGGCTCAAGTTGGCTTCGACAAGTTGACAAGTCGCTCGTGTCAGGATTCGCGTCACAAATATGTGGCACGGTTCGTTGATTTTGAGCTTCCTCGCAAACTGATTCGCTTGGCGGCGTAGAAATGATGGTGTTTTTGTGATAGATAATTTTCATCTGTTAACGCCGGCCCACATGAAGTTTCGATCGCTGACATCGTTTGGCTCTGAGCTACTTGGCCCATGGCTCTGAGCGGGCCGCGTGAGGGAGCATTTAAAAGATAAGCTCTCAGGCATTATTTTTGCAAATACTTCGTCACTCGTACTCTACTTGGACCAAAAATAGCGAGAAGGGAAAAATTTCGCCCCATCCTTCACCCCTTCAGGACATGTCATACTTACAGGCCCTTAAGTGCGTGCTAATGGACAGAAATATATACATGAACTTCCTGCCTCGCAGCCTGTGGATTAAGTTTTTAGAAATTGCCAACGCATGCACGGTGTTCTAATTTCGCCAAGATGGACGAAAATTTGTCAGAGTGTGAGTGGACCCCACAACCTGATTGGATCCCACGGATTACTTGATGGCCATGAAGCTCACTTTTCCGATGGGGTAATTTCCCTTTCACACAGGGATCCATTTCAAGCCAGCAATGGCCCCCTAGCTGATCCAAGAACCTTAGACGTGTCTGGGAATCTCGTAAAAGTTTCATTCACTTTTGATCCATTTCGTAGCACAGCACAGATCCATCCGTAGCACATACATTAAAAAGCAGTTCTGGCGGGTTAATTCCTGGCACTCCAGAGCCTCCAAAGAGGGTAGCCGCCTCCCCTTTCCCTCTCGGCCACATGCTTGGTGCAGCATCGATTACGCATTCAGATATGTGATATTTGTCACATATATATATATATATATATATATATATATATATATATATATATATATATATATAAATACATGCATGTTTAATCAAAAAGACCAAAGGGAAAATACGGAATGCTGGTGCAACAATACTCATATATTCGTCAATCTGTGCATTCTTACGCTTCGAGATACTATCTCACCGTCGGAAAAATATAAATGGCGCAAGAAATTAGTTTTGAGTTTTTGAAGATGAAAACGGTACATTGCTGTCCAGTAAACACCCCTTAGTACCGAGAAGACAAATAAACCATGTTTAATTAAAATAAGAAAAATTGTATCCCATTTTGAAAATATGTAAATACACCAATGATGGATATCCTACAAAAACACGAACATATTGCCACAATCACACATAGCATTCAATGCCCACCACCTAATAACTCAAGAGTTTTGCAAGAATTCGTCTGTCTGCTTAGGGCTGGAGTGAGTTTGTTAATAACTGTTATTTCCAAAATTTGAAGGTTTCATCTGTACTTGCGCGTCTAAAGAATGTCAGTGTTGTCCGTCACTTGTCCTGCCAATGTCCTGCCGTGTTCGTGTCGTATGTGCTCCAGAGGTGGCCCGTCACGTAAGTGCACTGTCAGGCGTCGTGAGGGTCGTGGTTGCACCAAGGTAGTGTGTGGGACGAAGTTTGAAGCCTTCGATATTGCACTTATATTGACTCCGACGTTAGGGCATATTAGTCCGCTATTGTTTGTACATTGGTGCATTTTAGCTTATCATTGTTTTTACATAGGTGCATTTTAGGTGCATGGTGTATTGTAAGTTGTAATTGACACATTATATTGGTATGACCACAACAACCATCACACCTGACAGTTCACTTATGAGACGGAGCACCTCTGGAGCACATGCGGCACGAACGTGACAGTGCATTAACACGACAACTGCCGAGCAACACTGACATTCTTCAGATGTGCAATGACAGAAGACACATCCAAATTTCGTAAAACCTACTTATTAACGAACTCTCTCCAGCCCAAAAGAGACAAATATATTCTTGCACAACCCTTGAGTTATTATGTGGTGGGCGGTGAATACTATAGATGCAACTGTGGCAATGTATCCGTGTATTTATTATGGGTGTATTCTATATAAATCACAGCAATACTACGATTTGGTCCTTCTTTAATTGGTCATGCTTCATTTGTCTTCTCTGTACGAAAATATGTTTCCAGGAATTAACGTACAATTGTATTCTAAAAATATGAAAACTTACTTCTTGTGCCATTTAAACTTTTCCGGCATGGGATAATACCTCAAAGTTTGAAAACGCACAGATTGGCAAATATATGAGAGATTAGACGCGAACAATATTTGATCTAAACGATGACGCTAGGTCAAAAGTTCGGAAACCCGAACAATGCATAAAAGTGCTGGTCAATACTGAGTCAGCGGTCATTTTGAATCAAATATGCATAAAAGATTAGATTATAGGATTATAAATATGCCGAGATTATATATATATATATATATATATATATGTATTTATATGGAGGTTTTGTTATATGCAAGGGCAAATTAATGCACACTTAATCAGTTTCTTGCGCGTTTTGTCGATTGTTCGAATTAAGTTCTTCGCTGTTTTCGGTACGCCATAAATCTGTTTGTTTATGGTTATTCGTATCAGTTGGCTATTATATATATATATATATATATATATATATATATATATGTATATATATTTATTTATTTATTTATACATAGTTGAAAACCAAACCTTGCTGAAGGCTCAAGGATTATCCAACCTTGCCACCACGGAATCTCTCACTATCTTTCCTTCAAAAACGCTCTGATACTGCACCACAGGGGCACCGTTTCGTCTTTCAACCGGAAAACTGTACCGTCAAGTACATGGTGTTGCAATGGGGTTCCCGCTCGGATGCTTGTTTGCGAATATGTACATGTGTTGGCTGGAGAACCGTGTCCTCAAAGACGTGATCCTAAACCGCACATTTACTGCAGACATGTCGAAGGCATATTTGTTGGTGTCAGAGACAAAACCCACCTTCACCAACTGCAGGCCGATATGCAGCGGCAATCGCTACTACGATTTACGACTGACCTGAACGTCGACAAAGGCTTACCGTTTCTTGACATTTATGTGATTGCGATTAACGGATCTTTTGTGACTAAAATGCACCGTAAACCCACTGATGCTGGTAAATACATGAATGCGGATAGCGAATATCCAGAGCGTTTCGCATGGCCGTCATGCGTTCGTCTCTACGACGCACTCTAAAATATTGCTCCAGCTCGTTCAGCACACACCACAAACTTGAACGGTTCATGCATTTGCTCATTAATAACCGCAGACTAAAACTAAATAAAGCGCACCATTATAACTAATTAATTTTAATGCCCCTACGGAACTTGCCGGTTCCGCAAATCGATCGATATTGGAATGACCACATCTCCATCATGACGCATGATAATGTACCTGGCCAGACCAACATCTGCGCAAAACCCACAACACAAAACTCCTATGCTCTGACCTAACTGAAAACACACTGAATCTTAAACCATGCCGCAACAAACGCCATTTATAAATTCTCGAAGCCATCATCACCAGAGAAAGAATGTCTGGCTTAACACACGCTCGGGTGAGAATCAAACTGACTCCGAAGGTTTTTTCCGGAATGGTTTCCCAATGACTTGGCTTAGCTGCGCCAAATTTTGCATAGCTGTGAGCGATTGAATAGTGGATCGTTTGGCTATCAAAAACTTAGATTTACCTCGTAAGGTCGCTGACCTACGGCAGGCAAGTTCAGGCCATAGATTCAGCGAAGTTGATTTATGGGGAATCGTTTAACCTGATGCAACAACGGCGTGTTAGACAAAGCCATACATATCTGAGCGACGTTCTTAGGCAACGCAAATTGAAGAAACAAATTCCATTGGCCTAGGATCAGGTATAAAGATAAGCCCAATGTTAAAATCAACCTGTTTTATTAATGTAGGGTTTGCCGTATGAGATAGTTTCTGGTGCTCATTTCGGATTGATTGATAAGAGGAGCCACATTATACATCATCCACGGACTTCCTAAAGGTCGGAATAGGCCACTGACCTAAAATGACCCAGGTCAGCATTTTGTTGGGAACATGCTGCCTATCGTAACCTTTGTCGCTTATTCAAATGTAAAATTCATAGCAGTATTGCATGATTTTGGTCACCATGGCCTTCAAACAAGGTTGCTGGCCTTCAATGAGCATGTGACCTTTCCCTTAGAACAGGTATCTAGGTTCTTGAAGCACTTTGGAGACCAAACTGGAGTTTGACCTTGTTTGACCTAGCATCAGCATCACAACATCACAGCATCACAACCTATTGACTTCAAAGTTTGACCTAAATGAGTTCACGTTCAGGCCAATACACTCTGCGAATTTGGAGTCTGTATCTCTCATAGTTTCTGAGATCTCGGGAGGTCAAACTGACCCCACCCAAGCGGAGGGTATCCAACTGGCTACTGGGCGCGCGTTAAACAAACAGCTTAGGTCGTGCATCGCTTTGGACCTGTTCAGTCAGCCAATGACAGCAGGTCAATTCGATAACTCGAACTTGCGATGGTGACAAACAGGCTGGAAAAGTGACGTGTGTGTGTTTGTATGTGTTTGTCATTTGACCTCATGGTCGGATGTATAATCTGTTAACTGATGGTCCACCTTTGATTTTCGTAGAGCATGCGTCGTTTTTTTTCGTATTCGAAATTTTTCCGTCCGGCTATCTAACATTGCTTTGACAATGGGGAACGAATGTCCTTGAAACGTTAGCTGTAGATAAGCCAGTAGTAACAGCCTTATTCCTCGGAAAATGATTGAGAGAAAGGAGATCTAGTTGTGTTGGTATTTCGGCAACATACCTTTATCAAAAGGGTAGTAAAAATGTAATTCGTTTCGATAAAATACTTAGATAATAAAACAATTTATGCCATTTGTTCAGATAAAGGCATGACACCGAAATATCAGCGCATCTTCATCTCCATTCTCCTGGTCTTTCTGCGAGGAATAAGGCTATTACTACTGCCTTATCTAGGTGCATAGTATTTCTTGCAATAGCACTGAGGAACTTACGAAGCCTTAGCCAGCTTAAACTAAACTAAACGACTATAGGCAAAGTAATTTATGATCTACCGAAAGCAACGAAGCGTTTAATTCGAACAATGGAGCAAACGCGCGAGAAGCTGATTGTTATCTGAAAACTGAAGTACCTTAAGCTGAGCCTCATCAACTGAACATCTAGATGTGTCTTCGCTTTTCAGCGGGGAAAATGGACGGACTAACCCGCGCTGACAATCCGCCACTGTGTGTCAAATCAAGGCCGCATGCTTCGTACCTTGAACCTGTTTTGGATATGCATGGTTCTAACACCACGATGTGTAGCTTGGTCACTAGCTCGGTGCGGGCTGAGTGGTACATGACTCATCAAACGCGTCGCCTGTCAGACCTCGCTCAATGCGGCCAGACGCAGCACAAAACTCTGGGAAGTCTGAGAGCCCGTGTACCGGCGGCACTAGCTGCAAAAGGTCAGCCACACGAAAGGTCAGAAGCACCACTTAGACGAGCGGCTGAAGAAGTCGGTGATGTAAGGCGTTTAGCTCATGCCTGAGCAACGGTGTGCATCCATTGGATGGTTCGCAGTGAGAGACTAAGGGTGAGAGACGACTCAGAATGACGCTCGGAAGTCAGTGGATAAAAACAAGACACGTAGAAAAGAATAACAGAGGAAATGCAAGGCAAGGGGTAGCAAAGAGGTAAAAAGGGAGTGGTGCACCGATTCTCAGTTATCTCGCTATTCATTTATTGACATGTAGCACACTACAGAATATGAAGGTAACATGAATTTAGCGGACCAGCACGGGAGCAAAAGTCAAGTTAAAACACACACACGCACACACACACAGTCAAACGGAAAACAAATTAGAACATACGCTTTCCTGAAAAAGCTATTGGAGCATTGGCTGCCTAGACTTACATTTTACCGAGCCCACTGGCGGTACTTCGAGCGAGGATTTGGCTGGCACTGCCGCAGAGCATCGAAGCGGTCGCGGAGAGCCTGAACCGACACTGAAACTATTTGTGAGCATAAATTTATTTCGAATCGTTCTTGGATCCCTTTAGGTCCAGGGTACTGCTAAGCGAAGCTCGCTGCCTGAGCTCACCGCCCGACTTGCTCCCTCCAGCTAGCCGATAATGGTGTCCCTGCTCTTTCCCCAGAGGAGACCGTCGAGTTTGACGCCCCGCACATGATGTCGAGCTACCGCCCCAGGTCTGTGTTGGTCCTCGCTGGCCAGTTGACAGCTAGACTTTCCGTGTCAGTCGGTCGCCCCGGGACCTCGCATGTCAATGCACCCGTCCTGGTGCTCACTCCAAGTGCCACTAAATAACGAGTTCAGCATCTTTCCGCCAATCTGCAGAGGCAACAGATTGCCGAGCGCCTTCATGTAATTGGGTTGTTGTTAATTATGGAGGATGCCTGAGACTGCAGGTGGAAAGAATGAGCGGTTGCAATTTGTGTTCCATTAATAGCGTATCGTTAGTTCACCGGAGCAGAACAGGCTAGTGGGAATGTTTCACATTTAGAGATATTGAACCAAGCATCAGTCGGGATGAAATAAGCTCACTTACCTTTACATTTTACCCATGCCTTTTTATACATACCGTTTACGGCTATACCTATATACCTATATATACCCACTGGCATACTCCTAAGTGGAAAAGATTCCCTTAGACAAGACAGTCTCTCTGTTTAGTAAATATGTTCTTCGATACGTCATTGTTTGATTACGTCATTGCATTTCACACAGCAGTGATTGGGAGGCAATTGATGGCCGTTATATTTTGAAATCGTGCCCACGAACGCCATATATGAACGCCTCGATCATTATATCTTCCTCGGCTTGAATTGCCGCGTGGGACATCGACTGACAGATATGAATGACGTCATTATGGGATCATTAATGTCGAGGCGACTTTGAAATACTCTCCCAGAAAACTTTCCCCTTTGCATGGGCCTGCAGCTCAGAAAAGAGAGCGGTTTAGATCTCAAAAAGGGCGGGGCTGTGAACTGCTTAGGAACGTGCTCAAGACCACTATTTCAATTCAAAACTCCATGCAAATGTGGAAAACTCTCTTTAATGTCAAGTGTGTCAGCAGTGCTCGTCTGAAGTCAGTGGATGGTGGGGGCTTTATACCTCAGTATTTGGCTAGCGTAGGTGCAGGGCAGGTTTGGCTTATGGTACTCGCCACGTGCGCTAGATTTCAAACCCTTGTGCATTTAAACCGAAGAGACCCCGAGTGGGATCCTGCACGTACGTTTTTCACTCTTTTGCACCTGTGTTTGTTGTGAAAGGGTTGGAGACTGGGTGTTCGTTACCTTCCACAGTTGAATGGACAGGTGTTGTCAAGTGCGCGTTTGAGAGGTCGAATGGTGCGTATGGATCTTGTGACCTTTTCGCCGATGAACAGGTAGTAAGATAGTCTTACGTATCCTACATAAATTATAAACCCTCTCCGAAACTTAGTCTGTCAAGGTCATTCTTTTTTCACATGAACGAATTTCCGACGTCTGTGGAATGGTGGCTAAGTAAAAGTGACATAGCTAGGGCTTTCATGGCGACCAGAGCTGAAGCTGCTGAGAACGAACCGTGTGACAAAGCCTCCAGAGCACCTTTCTAAGAAATTGCATGGAAACACAGCGATCCATGATACGCTGGTATCGCAGTCAAGTCTTTAGTATGTGATGAAAAGGGCATGCTGAGTTTGGCTGAGACATGAAAGAATTTAGAACGCAATTATAGGCTTCGTAGGGGGCAAATGGACTCAGGAAAGGAGGCTAGATGTTCGCAGAGAGTGGAGGTAACTGGTGAAGGGGAGGCTACCTTGATGCATAAGCGTTGCGTCAGAAGGGTAACAGCGACACGTTACAGCAATGCTGCTTGCTGACCGGTGGGATATGGTTTGAGTTGTTTTTAGAGAACTGGCATGGTAGCATATGGGCCTGAATACCTCGCATTTTCTGCCGCGTCATCTTCTCACAGAACTAAGTTGAACGTTGTAGTTTTCCATGCTCACATATCTTTGTGTCGCGTTTTTTCAGTTATGCCACTATATGCATATGCGATTCTTCTGATCCCAGTAGAATTCGCTCCGCGCCAGCGTCAGCCGCCATTAATCGCTCGCCAGGCGTACCTTGGTGGCTGCGTTTCGAGACGTACGTTATCAGTGTTACGTACCAGCTTTGTGCTTTCTTTCAGGTGTTTGTTTATCCTCTTTCAACACCGGTCCACCGACCCGTCCCACGTGCACCCCGCGTGTTTTTCTTTGAAGAAAAGAAAAAGCAGGTCTGAGCTATTTGTGACTGCATTCCATGTCTTCCAGTATTGGATCAGACGGGTCTGAGCGCAGAGATTGCGAACTGGACGGCGATGACGGTGTTTGCTCCCACGAACGAGGCGTTCGGCCGCATCAAGCTGCCCAAAAGCCTGCAGCGGACGAGAGGTGAGTGGAACAACCACCAGGTACTCGCCTAATGCAAGGTGCCTGGTGGCCTGCCTGAAGCATGTGTGCTGTTCTTCCTTTGGCTGCAGGCTGCAATACAATAATAATGATGAATTCTTCTGCCGAGAATACCCGAGCTTGAGCATAGCAGAAAGTACTCGCTAAACGAAGATGCGCAGCAATCAGCTGCGTTTATCATGCGTCTGCCCATAACATTTTCCAACACGCGCCTAACATGATCGCTTAACCAGTGCTTCCCGGCATGCAAAAGTTCGATTACTTTCTGCATATGAATTTAATGCTGAAAAACCAGGGGTTTAAGCCTTTTCATGCTGGCATCATATGTAAGGCAATGCATTCAAGCAGGGTCACGCGCTGCCATTCGTGTTTCCAAAGTTATGTGTGATGTGGCCGTGGTTGCTAAAAAATCGGATAGCTGGGTTAAATGCACGCTACTCGCGCTAACTGGCAAACACCACGCGATTTGAACGCCCCAGGTTCACGTCCTGGTTTGATGATACACAGCTGAATGTCCAATGAATTTACAATTCTTCGTTTCTGTGTGAAACTAATTTTTAGCACATGCACTTGTGTCTCTGGCTAGCATGCGACCATCTCCGTGCGGTGGCTTACTAGCCACAGCTTTTCGCCCCCTCCGTGAATCCACTCCATTTCCTTAAAATTCCTGCCGTTGCACATCAGAGCTAACCAGGTTGTCTGAGGGCCTCCAAGCCCGACCTTGTCCGGAGCCACCGTCTCGTCCACCAACGCCAATGACCTGCGCCGCTGGGCTGACCTTTTGACGGCCGGCCGTCTGCTCCGGGTGCTGGCTGTCCGCACCGCGGCGCTTTAGCCGAGCTTCAGTCCGGCCCTGTCGGTGGTTTTCAAACTGTCGGGCCCTGTCGGTGGTTTTCAAACTGTCCTGCGTGTGGACGGTGCCGCCATTACGCAGTTAATGCATCGTGGGCGGAATTTACGCGGCCGGCTATGCATGTGATCAAGCGATAAGACCAGCGATCGCAAAAATAAGGACGGGTGGTTTAAACACGTCGACATCTTTAAGCTTGATTGAACTTGTGACATGACGGGGTCTGGCAACTGGCTTCCTTGGGGTCACACATCTGTGTCGTTTAGACACAGCGTTCAGGACAGGTGCAATCAACGACACAACACCGTTTGCACGCTTTTAGATTTTCACTGGAGAGGGAATGCCAAATGTCCAAACGTTTTATGTGTGCCCCAGCTAGATAAGCATGCAACATTCATTACACCCGATAGAAGCGGAAGAGCCCAGTGTTCCTAGTATTTGTGGCAATATGAGCTGGCATACTGAAAAATCGACCTGCAATTTACCAGTACAATTTACCAGTACAGTTTACCAGTACTTTTGAAGCGGCGAAATCAAAGGAGCATTGGTGGCCATGTATCGTGATAATTCCCCACACTTTAAAGTCGCGCTCCCTGACACGAGTGAACGTTAAACGAAATTTATGCTTTAAAGACGTCAGGCCTATGGAAAACAGAACATGTTCCAAATCGGTGCCGAACCTGCCATTAAAGAGAAACTCAACCAATCAACCACGCGGACTACCACATCTTAATACACGATGTGCGACACTGTGATGAGAGGTGCTCAAACACAGGCCGCCAAACCGAAAGGTCTCCTTGACCCGTATGACCCGCACTGAGCATAAGCCAATAACGCGCCTGTTATCAAGCCATAGTGCACTTCCCAAGAAAATCAGCGCCATCATTCAGTCAAGACTTTCTGACACTCGACACACGGCGCCTTCATGTGAGAGGGCTGCACGGTGCGGACGTGGTCGCGTCACCCATAGTAGAGCGCCAGCGATCACAAGGGTTATATAAGCGCCCGGAGGTCATGGTGCCGTGCCGGAACGGAGGCCGGGCCTCACGCGTGGAAATCAAGCACGCTTCCATCTCAGCTATTTATCCTCCGATGTACAGCATCGTGGAAAGGGCGGAACGAAGCGCGGACGGTTGAGCTGGCAGGCTGTGATCACCCGAGTCGTGTGTGGGGTTAAAACGCAGGTTGCTACAGAACACCTCAAGCCCTGTTCACTTATGACTGGGCACTGTCCTGAAACGTTTGACAATTGCATCCTATACATCAAAACGGCTGATATCTTCGTTTAGCCCGTCCCTCTTGTTATATGTAAGTTCAGCCATTTTCGGTTTGACGTCTCATGAAGCATCCACTACAGTTGTAATTTAACAAGGGAAATGTACATCCGACTACTCCGAAATGCTTTCAGGCGTCAGATATTTCCGTATCCTTTGCAGTCAGTGCGCCGTTGCCAGCACGTGCTGACTTAGTGGACCGTGCGGTGGTCGGGATATTTTTGGATACCAGCAGGGGCAGCCCCTGGCGAGAGTCGCCAAGCACGTTATTTGATTTCGGATGACGCGTGTCTCTGCATCACTTTCGCGTGCTACACTCGCAGCAAGGACGAATATTACCATGCACTTACACGCACGTGACCTGGGGTATGGCGTCGACCTGGCCATGCGTCGCATTCCTCCGTGCGGTACATTTCACTCCATGTTCGACTGACGCCCGGTCAGGCCCTCTCCCATCTCGCCAATAAGATCATTCCGGACTGGAGCGGCTGATGCTGGCCCGCAGCATGCGGGCTTGATAAGCCCGTAGGTCTTTAGCGGGTGTTCCTGGCTACATTTCGGGTGATAGTCGTCTCGGTACAAAGGGCTTTCAAATACCAGTTTAGATAAAAAAGGACCTCGTGATCAGTGCCTTCAAAGGGAGAACTACTAACAACTGTTCCTGTCGGGAATGTTTGTACGCAGAGTTCGTTACATTAATGCAGATTGCGTCCAAGAACGGGGTTTCCAAGGTAAACAGCGATGATCAAATTGAAAGGCATGTAGAACGAAAACCAAAAACTAAAGCTAAGACAAAACGGCCAAAAACATTATTCAATTCTACTGTCGCAATCACATGTCATTATCTCGCAAAGTGCACGAGCGCATTATTCAGGGAACTTTTCAAGACAGCGTAGCGTGCACCAGTGCGATAGTTCACCTTCAACTCACCATCATTTATAAGAACAGGAAAACAAGCAACCTTTCGGCAGAAAAAGAGGTGACGGCCAAGGACATTTTCAAGGCCACAGTGTGGTTCATCAATTCTCCTGTTCGTACGACAATTGCAGGCTTCGTGGGATAAACTACATTGGCGTGACAACTACTTTTCTTCCAAAGCGACATACTATCCGTCTTCGAGACGAGCTCCAAAACAGCACATGACACAGTGCCACCAAACAATACGGACGCCAGGTAATTCACCGAGAACACAACAATCACCAAAACCCAACACACCAAAACACGACTGATGCCATTAGAAGCCCTATACAACCGCCAACATGCCACAGCACTCAACAAACAGCTTATATCCTTCGTTCCACTCGCACATTTGGGAGAGATAAAAAACCCCGATTTGTGTGACCCGTTACACTTGTTTCATGAGATACATTGTGTTTTCATTTGAATCATCAAATATGTATGAAGTGTTCTTTTAATCGTGTAAGACATAACAAATCTGCTTTGGTTGGTTTAAGGATGAAACTGAAACGCAACGTTTTTTATGAATACGGGACAAATATACGACCGTTTATGTCACTGAATTTAAAGATTTAATTTTTGGACTTCAACGAAACACAAAAAACTCACAGAAAACATCGAACGAAACAACATAAAGTGTGCTTCAGCCCAAAACTTTTTGGTCTTTAGTGAAACATATTTAAAAGGAGGTATTTTGTCTATATATATATATATATATATATATATATATATATATATACATATGCATATATGCATGTCTGTATATATGTTTATATGTGTGTATATCTACATGTATATATATACATATTCATAATCTCCGTGTTTATATATATGTATATATATATATATATATATATATATATATATATATATATATATATATGTATCCATGATCTCACATATGGAACATGCTCGGACGGTAAAAGGTAGTAAAAACTTGATGGCAAGGACAGCAGTCAACAGTACCTTTTATGTAGCTTTAACGTTTCGATACATTCCGCATCACCATCAGAACGAGTGCAAAGGTACAAGTTCAATCAAGCTACATTCAGATATTCGAACAGTCAACAGACATCGCTCGGCATAATAGCGGCCACAGTTACACAAATGAACACG
The DNA here is from genome assembly GCF_011947565.3 of Pollicipes pollicipes. Lineage (NCBI taxonomy): Eukaryota > Metazoa > Arthropoda > Thecostraca > Pollicipedomorpha > Pollicipedidae > Pollicipes > Pollicipes pollicipes. The sequence continues at coordinate 11,293,284 of NW_023596818.1, forward strand.
ACCTTTCTGCGCATAAACAGGACAGATTGAAAAATACAACAACAAAATCACGCGACGAAGCATCCTTTTCACTCCGTATGACAAAGACTATCTTATAATCTGCAAAGGACATGCAGACCCCATGATATTCAACAGCAGCTTTCGTTGGTAAATGTCAAGTGTCTTCAAAATCATCAAACCGAGAGAATCACTGTCACGTCCTAACATGGAAAATTTTCAATGTTAGAGCGAGTGTCACACTCAAATGAAGGTCTCAGATAGGCGAAGAGTCTGGCACAGCCAGAATGTTGCTTGTGCGGTCAGGCCTTCCCGGATTTTGCTGCACTCTTCAACGCAAATTACGAAGGGTTAAATCCACGTAAGATGCTCCACACGAAACGCAACAGTATTTATAAGTGACTGCAGAGGCTGAGCATTTGGGAAGCTTGTCTTTAACTTAAAGAAAGATACAACTGTAAAAGAGGAACTAAAGTGATTCTAGGGGACAGAAAAGGGCAAAATCTATTATAATGTATTTACAGATTTTATATATGATAAATGAATTTAAAACATCTAAGAAATAAGTTGAAAAAATATCGTTCAGATTAAAGCTTCAAAATCAGATTATTATAGCAGATTTGCAAGCTCATTTCTCAGTGGCATTGACTGTTATCCGAAATATGGCAACACCAAATATTTATCTGTACCTTGACTTGACTTGGTGATGATTGATCTCGATTCGGCCGGCTCATATCATTCTTTGAGAGAAACGGCTTCCACTTTCAACCACTGCTAGTTTAGTAAAGAGCTTCTTGGATGCAAAATATGTCAAGCCCCACCAATCACGAGGTCCAAAGGCTAAATAAATATTTGGTGCTGCCATATTTTGGAAAACAGTCGATGCGACTGAAAAAAAATGAGCTTGTAGACTTGCTACAAGGATTTTGCCCTTTCCTGTCCACTAGAATCACATTAGAAAGCTCTTTTACTGTCGCATCCTTCCTTAAGTTAAAGACAAGGTTCCCAAATGCTCAGCCTCTGCGTTCATTTATAAATATTGTTGCGCTTCGTGTGGAGTATCTTATGCGAGTTCAAACCTTCGTAATTTGTATTGCAGAGTGTAGCAGCATTTTCGAATGTCTCACCGTGCAAGCAACATTCTGGCTATCCCAGTCCCTCCGCCCATCCAACACCATTCATTTACGTGTGACACTTTAGCATGTAAAACTTCTCCATATTAGGACGTTCAAGCAAGTCTCTCGATCTTGGGATTTTAGAATACATTTCATATTTACCAACAAAAGTCATCATTTAATATCATGGGTCTAGATATCCTTTGCAAATTATAAGGTAGCCTTTTTCATATGGGGTCAAAAGGAGCTTTCATCACGTGATTTTTTGCATTTTCAATCTGTTCTGTTTATGCGCAGAAAGGTCGTGTTCATTTGTATGACTGTGGCCGTTGTTATGTCGAGCGATATCGGTTGAATGTTCTGATATTTAATTGCAACTTGGTTGAACTTTTACCATTGTTCTCGTCCTGATAATGGGATGCCACCTATGGAAACGTTGAAAATACTTGAATGGAACCGTTGGTTGCTGTCATTGCCACCAAGTTCTTACTACTCGCTATATATATATATATATATATATATATATATATATATATATATATATATATGTTTATGTATAAACATTAATCATTAATGATAAATATAATGTTAAATATTATGTTTGAATCATTTCAAGCGCAAACTCATGTCAATAAGCTACGCGGCGCAACCAACCAATGCAGTTGACGGGCCTCAAAACTCTGTACTAAATCAGTAAGCTAACTAACTAACTGAACCATTCGATTGGGTGGATTTATGGGATCAGTGTTCACGCTAAGCAGGGCTCGTTACGTGAGTCCTGGCCCCACCATCTGGTCGTGACATTTCGGATCAACGGCATTATTCTCCGACAAAAGCTTAAATTGCCGTAATGCTCTGCCCTGCCGTCCACCCCCCTGACGTCATCTGACCTTTGGCGCGGCCGCTGTCACTGGTTGCGCACCATCGCAATCAGTGGCAAACAGCAAGCGCCTAACTCGAGCCCACCCCTGCAAGGGTGGGTGGATCGGAAGGCAGGCGCCCCAGCCAACTGAGTCACGGAACGTTCGTGTGTGAGTGTGTGTGTGTGTGTGTGTGTGATTGGGGCTTTACGACGCACTCGGCTGCTGAGGCCATATGGCGTCGCCTGCCTCTCACCCCGGCATGAAGGGCGGGCACCGCGGGGAATCGAACCCCCGTACCTCTGGTTTCCCAGACACGCAGTGGTTAACGCAGACGTGTTAACCACCACACTACCGGCAACCCTCACAGAGCGTTCATCAACGCACAGGCCGGCCCATCCCGCGTCCGAACACCGCTCCTGTGTGCCCCGTCGGCCCGAGATCGTCATCACCGTCCAGCAATGTTCTCTCCCGGCAGAGATCCTGCGCGTGCACGTGCTGAGCGGGCTGCAGTGCCGCGCCGGTCTGCCCGGGGCCGGGCTGAACGCGCGCCACGACGCCGTCTTCGTGTTCGGCCGGCGCGACGGCCGGCTGACGCTGGCGCCGCGCGCGCAGCGCTACGCCGCCGTCACCGTCGACGTCAGCGGCGGCGAGCTGGTGGCCCGCGACGGCGTGCTGCACGTGGTCGGACAGGTCATCCTGCCGCCGTTCGGTGAGACGCCCGTCTGTGGCGCCGGCCGCGCGCGCTGGGGCTTCCCGCTCGCCAGCGGGCGCCGTGTGGGCCTTTGACCTGGCGCGGCCTGGTAACACGGGCTGGGGGCTTGGCGATCTGTTGATGGTTAAAGCGCATTAGCGGTGGCGATGGGTATAGCTTATCTAAGCGGCGAGGCGTTTAATGAGGTGGGAGCAGTCACTGAGGACATCCTCACTGGCCTCAATGTGGCAGCGTCCGGTATGGAAGCACAGGTCTTATCGCAGAAATTACACGCCTCTCGCCTTTTTGGCGAAATGGATAAGTAGCGAGACGCATCCCAATTCTACTAGACCATGTGCTCGACTTTAATCATTGCTCAGACTGTGGGAAAAGGCTTTTGGTCCTTTGGGTGCTCAGTGGCTCAGATTTGCGAGAATGTTCCGCATATTATATGAATAGTGACACTGACAGTGGAGATGGTCCAAGGTAAAACGAAAATATTTGATCGGAGATTGCTATTGGCCTCGCTCCTTGCAAAATAGCCAGGGGAATGGAAGAAGGTGGAATTAATTTCTGTCTTTCCGTTCTCGTGGTTATTTTACGAGGGCTAAGGCTATTAGTACTGTTTTATCTACGTGCATAGTGTTCATTGCAAATGCACTTTACAACTTACGTAAAAATGTTCGATCCTTCGCAATGAAAAAGGATCAAGTTTCAGAGCTAACTCGATCGCAGGATTACTTAGATCACGTTTTAGAGTAAGCCAAGGGACGATGCTAATTGGAACTCATATTCTAGTTATATATGCATACTTTGGAATACAAGCAGACTTGATTTTTCTGTTAATGTCGTCTGCATGAATAACTTCAAAAATCAATGCATTGCATAAGTTTTGTCTGGAGCACCAGCGCTCCGGTAGGTGAGCATCTTCCTCAACACTTTGTAATGTGTACATTTCGTTTTGTAAAACTGAGAATGATTGAACGCTTCACGGCAACAGGAACCTGTCATCGTGCATTATTTGGCAAGTGTTTACGGGACTGTAATTATTGTCCTCGTTCTGTTAACGAAACAAAACAAGCTTTGAAAACTGAACAAACATGATGTAATGCATAAGGTACTTATGTCTTCGTGCAGTTAAGTCAGTACTTTCTGGAATGTCTTAGGTATGCATATGTAAAAAACGTGTGTTGTACCCCTACGTGTTCATGTTAACACTGTTAAAAACGCAGGCAGCCCGGCTTTGCCTCAACCATTCGAAGATAAACTTTTATGCGTTTTTGTTAATATGCCAACGTACGCAAGGATCATGCCATCCCCCCCCCCCCCCCCGAACCTCCTTGCTGACCAGATGAGGAAGGGCAGGAGTCCCGACCAGCCGTTGCTGATTTAACATGAAAAGTGTGGTGACCTTTTTCTTTCCGTGACAGATCGGAGGGATGGGAAATGGTACTTTTTGGTTATTGTGCGTAACATGTACCGGCATTCTGATCGCATTGTTCGTAACCTATGCGCTTGGAGCGAAATGAGCACACGGTGGGTCACTATCCAGGGCATTTTGATTGACTAACTGCACTTCAATGCTGACGTCGGTCCCACATTTCACACTGGAAAGCAAGATTCCCCGCCCAGACAATCGTAAAAATGGTTCAACTAGGAGAAGCGGGCACTGATTTTGGATCTTATGCAACGGAAAAGTCCGAGTTCAACACCGGCAGCACGCTGTCCTACACCCACCATGGCAGCGAGTCATCCAGTAGCTCGGCGTATTTCATCAGATTGCAGCGGAAAAGTCCCGATCTAGGAAACGTCCTGGCCTGAAAAACCCCGGATGAAACCGTTCCAGCGACATCACATCTGGCTGCGTGAAAACCTGAGCACTTATCGGCTTGGTGTTAGTCCCGTCGACCTACCGTTCCTCCCCCCCCCCCCCCCGTCGCCCGGCGCGATTGGACGCACTGCGGCAAGGTATTGTATGCCGCGTTGGTATCTATTATCCCCGCTGCATGCCATTTCATTACACATTTTAATGTATGCCATAGTCTAAGTCGTATTCAGAAATACATTGCAATGATTGACGGATGCCGTGCAGCGTACATACCCATAACGTATCCCATGAATTAATTCCGTACTCTCATGCTGTAGTTTACATGGCGTGCTATCATTGGCTACAACATAGTTCCAATGCAGCGAACTTCGCCCGTTGCCGGCCCTCACCCTCCGGGCGCCACGCATTCTCGCTGTTGCTGGCGGCTTCCCGTCTGCAGTGTTGGCGTAAGTCAACGACTGCGCGGCGCCGGGATCTGCTCGACCATGCTGCTACCCCGGGATGTGTTCCCGGGTGGGAATGCAAGCGTGACTGGAATTGCAAGCGGATGGGCAAAAGCCTCGTTTGCAGCGCGGTGTGCCGGGGCCTGCCTGCCGAGTGAAGCGATTCGCACCGGGGAGATGCGTCCGCCGTTGTATGGCGCATTTGCACAGACACAGCGATAGCAGAGAAGGAACCCGGTCTGCGGGCCCACAGAAATTGTATCGCATCTTGCCGGTGGTTCGCCTACTCGTGGGGACGGCATATTGAAATGTTTATATTCATACCCGTATCTTGTTGGCGATTCTCTTGTTCGTGGCGACGGCATGTTTATATACTCATATTCATACCCATATCTTCTCGGCGGTTCTCCTGCTCGTTGGAGCGGCATGTTTATGTCCTCATACTTACACTCAAACCTTGCCGGCGGTCCTCCTGTCCGTGGGAAGGACACCTTTATATTTCATTCTTGTCAAGGGCAATATCTCACACATCATATGGTTGCATGGAACAACGAACGCTCGCAACAAATGTGTTTCCAGTAGCTGGCGATTGCGAACAGGGTCGGCCTCGAGTGGATCCTGGTGTTCACAGTTCAAACACGCTATACTTGAGCGGAGTGGTCTGACCCGGCGCCGTCTAGACTAGTCGTCGCACTTAAGTGGAGCCAATTTGTCGCCACCACTGCAAAGCATCCTTGTGCAGTGTCCAGTAACAACGCAAGCAGTCACTTAAAGGCTGTGCAGTAAACGTCCGGGGTAGTTTTAGCGAAGTCATGTTGTCAGCCTAGGTTGCCCCACAATATTCCACTGCGAGCGGAATGTAGCCCTCCCTATTCAGTAGGCATGGAAGATGCAAAACTAGCCAGTTCTGGTAACTCTGCGATACGTGAGTCAAGACCAGGATCAGATTACACCAAGCGGGCGCCGCAGCGTCACCAGACCCGCGCGTGTTGATGGCAGACAAAGGAAAATCGCACTAGAAAGGAGTAGATCGATGTGTGCAGATGGCTACACACTTGAGCGCAAATCGAACATCAACGTTAGGGGGGGGGGGGTTCAAGTACTGGCATCAGATGTTGTGTTTATTGGCAGCCAGGGATTATAAATGTGTGCAATCAACTGCACAGCGTTGGCGAATGTGCCTGCATACAACAAATAAAAGTATTGCTGATCTCCGCCTGTGGATCGCGAGGCTATGCTTGCATAATAGCGTCGTTTGGCCAGAATACTCACATAATGCTGTCAGAATAAAAACTCTGAATTTCCCCTTTATGCCAGAAAACTAAGAGCTCAGGGCCGGTCTCGCATATGTCAAGCTTACTTGTTTTGTGTAAATATTTGGGTTCGATGCCACAGGACGAGTTCCTCAATCTTCGGGAAATCCGGACAAAAACTGCAGCTCACACCAAACAATTTGTAAAAATTTTCCGTTTTATTATTGAGCAGTTGTGAGACCACACCCAATGGTTCTGGATTATTGTGAAAATATATAGTACAAGGGTGTGTTCTAAGTTATGGCGCTCTAGGTTTGTTTTACCAGTTCTATGGGACTATGCTGAATTGTTTGCTAGCGTAACACTAATTTGGATTTTAAATACATTTACTATTGTAGCATCTGCGCCTGGCTATCTTTAGTTACTACCTGCCAAATGTTCAGTACCAACCAAAAATCTAGTCTTCATTGCCCATTTAGTGTATTGATTAGTTTCATGCCGCGGTTATTGCAGCGAACTTTGCTCTACGTTCGCATATATTACCCTAGTGCTCAAAGTCACGACCATGGCCTGCTCGCGGTCACTCACGGCCATGGGCGCAGCTTGAAGCGTTGAATATCAACAGTAAAATCAATGTTTGCCTGATGCCGTTGACTTACCTGTACCTCCTGGCATTCTGAGGGCCGAAACTTCCAGCCTGGGAGCTCTGAGCTTCTAGTGCCGAAAAGCCACGAGCACGAAGCCTGTATTGTTTTTGCCAAGCTGGTGTTTCGCGAATCTCGCGCGGAGCACGGATCGTTTTGCGAATCTCGCGCGGAGCACGGATCGTTTTGCAAATCTCGCGCGGAGCACGAATCGTTTTGCGAATCTCGCGCAGAGCACGGATCGTTTTGCGAATCTCGCTCGGAGCACGGATCGTGCGCAGATGCAGCAGAACCTCCAGACACTCCGATGTCATGGGAAGCCCCGGAAACGACGCGGTTTGAGCTGCGGAGCGAAGGTGTCGTTCTCCGAGAGCGTCGGAGGGCTGTCTTACGGGAGCAAACTGTACAAGTGCCATCATTTCCAGCGAGCTAATTTGCTCCATGTCCCTCCGCCATGACACGTGTAGTAGCCTAGTTGCTCCATTCATTATGATCGCCGGCTCTGCCACTGCACCCGAGATCATTTGAGTGTGTTAGCGCACTGATGTCACCTTGAATGGACTAGACCTCTGCGGTGAGATGCACGATCTGTTGCAGCTTTTCTGTCAACCTGGAGATATGTCCTTTTGCACTTGCACTTTTCTGCACTTTTCCACTTGCACTCGCATTTTTCCCGGATTTCCTGTGAGCACAAAATTTAGCCTCTTGCAAAACACAATTGACTATATTATTAGCATGCAGGACCATCGAACTGGACGTGCTGCATCTCCTATGCAGAATAATCCCAGGGCCACTCAGAAAACCCATCTACGATTCCGCATGCATGAATTTGCTACGCAGCATCGCCCGTAATAGATGGGCGCAGGCGACTGCTCAGCGTCACGTCAAAATCGCCTAAGGCCCGGCCGAAGCCAAGCTTAGCTGCGGTGTCATGCATACGCAAAGACGGTTATTCTTGGCACACACATTGATACTGGCCCCATCTCCGGTGCCGTTTGAAAGTTCAGTGGTAGCTGCGGTGATCCGACATGACCTTTCCAATACTGAAGGAGCAAGGTGCAACTCAACGAAGTTTTACGAGAAGGAATGCAACACTACGCACTATTGGTTCGAGTTGGAGCTTGTCCAGCGCCGAATAATTTAATGGGAAATGGTCGGGGGGGGGGGGGGGGGTACAATTCTTGGTGACACGGTCCAATTCGCACATCACCTTGTTTGCTGTTGGCTTAAGGTTGTGAAAAAACTGATTGTGCATTCAAGGTGTGCTTTAAAGGAGGGTGTACTGCGGTAGTTGAAAGATTGTGAAGAACCTTTCGCATTTCTCTCCATTCTAGTCGCCATTATGAAGAAAATGACGGATGATAACGCGATATCCGCATGAGACGAACAATCGTGATAAATAACACACGAATATATCAAGTGAATAACAAAGAATAAGTGTTGTACAGTCAGCACGCCGGAAGCTTCAACCTGCAGACGCTAAATCGTATTGCAGTAAACAATTCCTGATTACACTCTCTGAAGGTAGATGCCATCCAGGTGGATGGATTAAGTCTGGGATTAAGTCTGGGGTTAGCTCAAGGCCTTCGTGGCTTAATTTGTTCCACTTGATAATGAGGTATACCGTTGACAAATGTCAGCCCTACCCAACTTTTTTAGTTGGATGCGGCATGCGCATGACGTGTTTCTCAATGAACTCCGCTGCCCTCGCTAAGGTGGCATGATGGCGAGGCAAGGATACTGAGCTCCGAGCCCTCGAAGTTGTCACACTGAGGATTCCGAGGAGGAAAGAGAGGAGGAGAGAGAGAGAGCTGGAACACCACGGCGAGTTATTCACCCTGTTTGCACCCGACCATCACTGCGGTTTCTTAAGTTGTGCAACGATTCCATATCTTCATCAATGTCTTAAACATCAATATGTGGGCTTCATCAACGTCTTAAACCGATCTCTCTGAATAATCGCGCGGTCCCCCCACAGCCCACTATGTAGCATTGGCTGACTAAGGGGTCATACAACCACCCAGTGGGCCCTAGCCTCAGGAGGACATTGAACCGATCGGCCCACGCGGAGAACACTATTCTCCAGCTGAGCTAGGCTACCATCGGTAATGACCTTTGCAAAACGCCATTCGATGTCGTGGTCAAGTCAACAAAACTACGCGATTATTTCAACCATCTCATGCTGTTATTTCAATTGAAGTTCATGCGCTGTAGCCTGTAACCATGGGAGACGCGGTTTTCATCTCGACCTCTGGCGGCACCAAGTACATGCTGGGTGGCTTGGCCCCGGGCTCTTCGATATTAAATAATTGGGCGATAAAACACAACAGCTAATTGCGCGCAAACACCGATTTACCATGAGCTGGTACCTAGCTGATTGGGTAGTCATGACTGACTAGTGGAAACGACTCGCTGGTTGTCGTCGCGTCGCCAAATCCGGCCCCGGAGTTTCCACCTTATGTTCTATGGCGGCCTTGGGCGGTGTGTGTACCCTATCACGTCATGTACGTTAGCTCTGATTCCGTCGGTAGCGAGGCAACGGGTTCTGATTCCGTCGATAGCGAGGCAACGGATCGGATTCCGATGCCACGATTCCATGTCATGTTGGCCCGACTTGGGCCTGATTTTGCGGTCACTTTGAGAGCGCAGCAGAAAGTGAGTGGCGCTCGGAGGGAGGGGGAGCTGCGACAGTTCTTGCTGTGGTCGAGTGAAGGCTGTCAACTAGGCGTTTCAAAAATGCAGACCCAATAAAACAGCATACCATGAACATTCCGCTCGTTCATTGCAAGTTAGCTATTTATTCATTATTATTCATTGTAAGCTCGCTCGGCCTGTCAGTGCTGGCAACCCGAGCACTGACAGGCCGAGCGAGCTTACAATGAATTACAATGAATAAATAGCTAACTTACAATGAACGAGCGTCATGTCACTGTGGTCAGCGCAAAGATCTCCGCTGCAGGTCGTGGGAACGTTAAGGCAAGAAACTTGATTTTCTGTAATTGTTATCCGTGAAGCAGAACAAGCCCAGGTTTAGTCGCGGAGCTTCACTGGTCATGGCGACCCGAGCACTGACAGGCCGAAGGGGCCTTATGGAGGACACTGGCCGCGGCTGTCCGGACTCTGAAAGGCGGCAGAAAGGTCGTTATAGAGGATATATGTTGTGGAGGATATGCGTCATTACTATCAGCGTCAGGCGGAAAACTGGCGATAAAAAAGTGTTTCGAGGGTTCCACCTCCTCTGAGAGTCGTTCCGGTGACAAGATGTATATCGGGTGCATACCAGTCATTGCTAATGAATAGATGCAGATGGCATTATATCCAGTTAGGAAAAAACCATGCCCATCCAGGCCCATTATAAAAGATCCTGTGTTATTGCATATGCATTTATTGACCTCGATCTGAAATATATGTGTTGGCTTATTACTGTGGCTTCCATACATTGCTTGCCTAACGCCAGACGGGGCGTGGCTGTTTTGTGGAATTGCAGAAATCCATCTGCGCTGATGAAAATAAAAGAATAGGTCCAACAATTGTTTGCATTAATGCATAACAGTTTCTGGGGCCTATCGCAAGAAATGTCATTTTCTGGGTGGCAAATTATTTATTCGTGTCTCCTCCCATTGCACCCACCGTGTTAGGG
>NW_023596818.1:11303767-11391512 GCF_011947565.3 Pollicipes pollicipes
GCCAGCCCATCAGTTGCCTTTAATCCGCAGCACAAACATGCATAATGACAAAAGAACGGAGAAGCTTATGAGCAAAACATAGAGTAACCTTAAAATTACGGCGAAATACGACGAAGCGAGCACCTGCACCAGCGAGCAATATACGCCCAAGTAAAGTCCGTGCCGTGATGTTCATATTCACGTTGACCGGCTTCCAAAACCCTCATAAAAGATACACAAATGGCTTCCATACTCCTCAAGACTCTGCATCTTGGGGTATCCAAAACCTCTTGCGTGAAACCATATATAAGAAAGCCTGCTGAACCAGTGCGTCGTGAAGTCTCTGTGTGGTTGTATGCAAGTCATGCTACATTATTGATGTCACCTAAAACCCCAAATCATCATCATCATCATTATTGATGTCACTAATATTGTAACAATTTCTCATCTCTCTGTTACAATACTAATCTTAATACTACTTGATGCGTGCTTATCTTAAGCTGCCCGAGTTTCAAGATATGCTGGTTTCGTTCAGCGCAAGATAGATGGACAGATGCCCAGCAAACATTCGCCTTTCGAGAGCCTAGCCCACTTAAAGGCATTGCTATTTTTAAAGGCTAATGCTAAGAGAACTTCCAGGTCCGGAAAGCGATACTACCGCATCTCACTAAAGACGGGATTGGGGCTCGGAGTTTGATTCCCCGCCTTGCTGTACAATCTCTGCAGCGAGAATCCGTCAGAAGCCATCACCAGCTTCCGGCTCTTGGGAAGCCGTCGTTTTCAGTGATTTCGGTACCGCTCTGGCCAAGTTGGCCTATCGTGCCTTGAACCACGATGATCCCTCCCTTAAGTGTCAGCTTACGCAAGGCTCCCGCCGTCTTCAGACATTTACTGCAGGCTTCCATTTGGCCCCAAAGCCTGCAAGTTCGTGTTGGCAGGAGAATTGGCCTGATCATCCACGCCTAGGCGGATGGGAATGCACGTGCGGGGGCGATGGTGCGGTGCGGACTTTGAGTGCAGTGGTTGATGGTATTCTCTTTTCCATTGCGCCATAGCTGCGCTTGATGGGGATGAGGCAATGCCAGATGAACGCTATCTCCTGCGAGGAATGAGCCATTTGAAATAGTCTTCGCAGGTGTTGCCCGCTGCAATAATGTAAAATACTTCAGCGTGATTCATTGGGGGCAGTCGTGGTAAAGGAACAAGTCTTGCAAGCACTAGTGATAAAATAACTTCCATTTTTCCTGGCGCCCTTTTGAAAGAAATGCAGAGCTTCATCTTACGTTAGCTTTGGAGCATCATATGTGTATATGTGAACATACACATATGTGAACATCGTATATACATTATATGTGAACATCACATTTGTGTCATCATATATGGATGAAAAAGCCTGTCAGTATAGAACCTGCGTCCTTTATCAGCGTGCTACAATGCGAATGGAGGTTCCAAATAATTCTGAATAGTGCTTGGGTTGGGCATAAGTTGAGCATTTAAGTATTTCTGTCACATGAAACAGACTTCTCATTTCAAACACTCAAGCACTGTGAAATATTACAACTGTGAAGAACACTCAGCCTTCGTAAATATAGGAAAAGTAATTGGGGAAAACTGGCGACGGCTGTGCAATGAATATCCCTTACAAGATCAGAGCAACTATTGTCTATACCGCTCGAAGCTGGGCTGAATGGCTGCTGTGACCTTTTGCATATCCTATGATCTCAGTAGCTGACGGTTTGGGCCAATTTTCTGGCTTTAACACGCGGGGTCCCCCTGCTGTTTTTAATCGCCTGGCTCTCGTTGGATGCTCATTCCTGCTGTCTCCGCCGCCACCAAGCGCCAACCAACTCTCCGAGAGCGTGAATATGTTAGCACTGCGTGAATACTACATGTGCGCGAAACGCTGAAAAACGCCTGCGCGTGAGTTTCCCACGAATTACGTTGACCAGCAGGCGACGCACCGCAAAGCCCCAACACGACACCATTGCCGGCAGCCAACGCGGCCCCGGGGTCACTGCTCCGCCTCCCTCAGACCCAGTCCGGTCAATGGGCGGAGCGAGGGGGCGGGGGACTCCCTGAGGGCAGCGCCGGCTGGGGGCACGGCTACTTTCGCCGCCGCCGCGCCGGCCGGCCGGCTCGACCGCGTGTGCAGGCTAGTTTGGTGCCTGTGCGCCGGTATGATGGACGCGTTCCTCCGCACCTGGCCGTTCGGGTAAGCCGGTCCTCCGGGCCCAGTCGACAGACCAGCAGGGGTGAGACGGACTCGCCAGGGAGGCCCCGACCTCCGTCTGCTTGCCTCGCCGAGGGCTACCTGTGACTATGTGACTATGGGAGGCGTGTCTGTCGTGCACCTGAGTTTGAGTGTTGAGACGCATCGGCGGGAAGGCTGTGTTACATGCTGAAGACTGATGGCCTCGGCGACAGGGTTCCTATAGACGTGAGTCTGTGGTCTGGCTGCTGCTTCAGGACCGAAGCTTATTATTCTGGCAAAGTAGAGGTCGCCTACACGCAATTTTGAATAACTGAAATGCACTTGCCTCATCCGAATTCATGAGCGTTCCATGCCTTCCCAAGTCGGCAGATCTGAAGTTATTCAAATAATGTAAAAGAAAAAAAACTGCAAGATGGCGGGTGCTCGGCTACGGTGTCGACAGACAGCACGTTCCATCTGAAGCAAGTGGTGCACGAACAAGTCTTTTCCCCTTTAAGCCAGCGCTCAAACTGCCCCCACGATGTAAAATCTGTAAAGCGAATCTCAGTCATTGGGCTGTTATTGGCCCCAACCCGATATATAAAGAACAAAGTGTGACAAAAAGTCTCTATCCGGTCAAACAAAAGCCCAATGCGCAGTGTGCGATGGCCTCAAAGGAGACGGATTCCGCAGGTCTTTGACGTTTCACGATTGAATTAATTGCACATTTTGCATGTTGTATATTGCCTTTACATAAGGCGTTGGCCGTCCCAATCAGGCTGCATCAGCAACTAGGAGATTGATGCAATTGGACGGTAGTTATCGCCTCGTCGTAAAAGCCTAAAGATCCGGCTGCAGTGCGAAGCACGGTCACACCAATCGCGGTTGTGAATGCGAAGCACAGGAATGGCGTGAAATTGACTTGCCCACACTTAATATCATTCGCATGTTGTTTGCTATTTTTGCAGTCTCCCGCTGAAATTTGCGACAGAAGAACAATGGCGTTTGAATTAAGCAGCAGACAACTGGCCACTTTGTCTAATGAGTGACGGCGGTGCCTTCAGGTTTTCGCTCAGGAAGCCTTTACTGCTCAGCATTAGTGTCCAGCGAGATTTGTCAACCGCTATTCACTGTTTGCAAATACGTTTTTGCAGCCTTTAAATCCCCCGCGGGAAATGTGTCCGGCACATTGTTGAATTGTTCCTGACGTTTGTGCGGTTCGTAAATGTCTTCTCCCCGTAAGCCTACTGCATGGGATACGAAACATCGCCACCTGTCGCCCCTCTCTGGGAGAGGCCATAAAGTCTCGAGACCGGGTGGCTTTCCGGGAAGTGGTTAGCGCCTCACAAACACCAGTTAGGATGGAAGTCCTGTGTTCCTTTTCGCTGCTTGGCCGGAGCGTCTCATGTCTTCTGTTACCCTCTTGTACTCCCGTATCTTTTATCTAATCTGTTTCTGATCTAGGAGAAGTTTCTCGTATGCTCTGCAGGTCTCATGGCCTTCCTCCCTCTCTCTCTCTCTCTCTCTCTCTCTCTCTCTCCTCTCTCTCTCTCTCTCTCTCTCTCTCTCTCTCTCTCTCTCTCTCTCCTCTCCCTCTCCTCTCTCTCTCTCTCTCTCTCTCCTCTCTCCTCCCTCTCTCTCTCCTCTCTCTCTCTCTCTCTCTCCTCTCTCTCCTCTCTCTCTCTCTCCTCCTCTCTCTCTCTCTCTCTCTCTCTCTCTCCTACATCTGACTCTACATCTTCTATGTTTTTTTGTTGTGGTCATGGCCACTTGGTATATTCCTCACTGTCTCTAAAAGATATGTCCGACTGCCGTTCCGCTCCACTCGCGTGATTCTGCGTAACGATGGTGACAACGTCCAAGCCTGCTCCGCCGCCCGCGCCCCACCGAGTGTCTCCTTTCGCGCGCTGTCTCCGCCCGGTCCGTTGCGCCCCGCTACCGGCGTCTCCACTTCTCCACCGTCACGCCCTGACGCGGTCTGCGCGTAACACGACCCGTCACGGGACCGTCACGATGTCCTCCGACCCCCGCCCGTGGGCCGGGGTCGCGTCGGGCTCCGTCGCCCGCGCGCAGGCGCAGGCAGATTACGTTACTCACCGTCCGCGCTCGGAGCTGGGACGCGTCGATCGCCGGCCATTTTGCCGAGACCTAAGCACGGCTCGCCTTTGTAGTGCGCCGCATTGCTCAACGAGGCGTTTTCGGCGCACTGAACTCGCCGCTGGCGCGCGTGCTGGTCATTCTGCGTGAGGGATTAGCGAGCGCGCCTAACGCGGCCGGCGATTTCAGGCAACGGGTTGTTCCTGCAGCAGCGCGCGTGAGGGCGTCGGACGATACGAACACGCGGGCTGGACTCCACTGCAGATCCCATCAGCCGCCGCGGCCGAAGCGACCCGCGCTGACCGTTTCGCCACCGCGGAGTCGGAGTCGTGTGCCGCCTGCACCGCATGGAGACTGATAACGAATGGATTCCAGGTGTCATGTCGACGGTCGTCACGCTGGCGAGATTACCGCTGCCTCCGTCATTTTTGTCGTCCGCGCGAGATTAGTCCGACACTCCCTGCAGTTGGCTCGGTGCGTGGCCAAATTTGGGCGGCCGGCGATGGTGGTGACCACACGGTGTGCTCTCGGCACTAACGAGACGTTTGGTCGCGCAGTGGATGTCGCGCTCGGTGGCTGTGTGCGCCGGCGCAGGTGCAGCGACAGGCGCCGCTGGGGGTTCATTTGTCCGGTTCATCGGGTCATTTTGCCCTCTGCGGATGGCGAAGATCTCGTGTCCACCGCACAATGCACATTGTCACTGTCATTGCGGATGGCAGATAAGGCTCGGTTGCTTTTTGTCCGCCGAAAAATTAGTGTAGAGACATTTCTGTCCGGCGATAAGGATCACGGTGCGGTGGAATCGCGGCATCGAGCTTCTTTCGGATCGCGTCGTCTTGGGCCGTTTGATAAATGACCTCCCCACACCCTTCCCAAGACGTCCGCCCCGATAGAGGCTAGATTTCCAGCGGTCGCATCAAAAGGCGCGCGGAGGGTGTGGTCCCACGCCGGGCTATCTTCGCTTCGATCCGCGCCGGGGGCGAGGCAGTCATTTCCGTCCTCTGCCTTGGAGAACGGCTATCGCCGCCGGTTAACCTACCTCACGAGCCGCGGACGGTGTCATGACGGAGCGGGGATGTTCGAGCGATGCGTGGACTTTCAAGCGGAACAGGGATGTTTGAGCTAAGCCTGCATGTTCGAGCGAGACAAGGGTGTTCAAGCGGGACGGGGGGTGCTCGAGCGAGACCTGGATGTTCGAGCGATGCCTGCATGTTCGAGCGAGAAGTGGATGTTCGAGCGGGGACATGCATGTTCGAGCGGGACGTGGATGTCGGTCCGATGGGCCGAGACGCTTGCTCCGTGGCGGTGCTGGCGCTGTACATTGCCCCTTGTGCGGTGCACCTGACGTGCGACGCGATGACACGTGGGGGACATGCGGCGGATTGTATCCGTCTCCCACCTGGCGTGCTATAAACCGCAGCATTTCCGCCTCCTTCCAAAAACCGCGCTGTCACATGCATTCCACCTTCCCCACCCTTTCACCGTGATTCCGACAGTGCCTGCGGTCTTAGGGCGGGTTGAGTTTGGAGTCTGAAATGTCCCAAATGCCGCACGTATAACTATACCATCGCTTGAAAACTGTGCCTAAACGAGTCACAATATGATTACCGCTGCTTTAGGAAACCATGCCGTTGTCCGTAGAGCTGCCAGTGGCTTCTTCCGCCACCGCCAACGCTCCGCCGTTTTCTAGCAGCCCGTCTATCATCCTGCCGTTCTCAAACAGCGCCCCCCAGTGCAGCGTTCTCGGCGTTCTCACTCCCCAGTGCGGCGCTCTCGCGCCCCTCACCCCTCGCCTCCGCCTCCACGCGTCTCCGCCACGCCGCGCCTGACAGCCCGTCTCCCGGCAGGAGCACGGCGGCCGCGTCATCGGCGACCGGCGCCGTCGTCACCTCGCAGAGCCGCTCCGGCGCCGACCTCGTGTCGGGCGGCGAGCTGGGCCTGCTGCTGGCCGACCGCGAGGGCCGAGGACCTGACCGCCCGCCGCTCGCCGGCCGAGCACATCGAGCCGCGCCGCGGCGTCATCGTCGGCGACGGCGCCGAGCCGGGCTCGCCGCCGCTACGTGGCGCCGCTGGCGCCGCTGCACGCCGACTCGCCCAGCCCCAAGGACATGTCTGCCGGCCACTACACGGCCCAGTACACGGGCCTGGCGCCGGCGCAGGTGTTCGCCGAGCCCATCTCGCAGTACAGCGCCCTGCCGCCGTCGCCGACGGCCAGCTACGTCGGCGGCAGCGGCACGCTGCGCGGCGGCGCGTACGCCGTGAGTGAGCCGTATTATCGCGACTACTACCCGGCCGAGCAGTACGCCGCCGGCCGCAGCGCGCCGCTGTACGCCGACGGGCAGGAGGGGCACGCCCAGTTCGTGGAGCGGTACATCCGGCCCGGCGCGTCGGCCGTGTACAAGCTGTCCAGCCAGGGCCTGGCCGTGGACCTTCCGTCGCCGGACAGCGGGATCGGCGCGGAAGCGGCCACGCCGCGCGACCAGGCCACCAGCCTGCAGCAGGTCAGTCGGCGCCCTGGCCTGACCTGACCTGACCAGGCACACAGATGTTGGGCCGCCGGTACGCACAGGTCAGTCGGCGCCCTGACCTGGTGTGATCTGACCTCACGGACACGTAGATGGGCAGCCCCACCAAGCCACCTGAATGCAGCATGCCGGTCTGTTATATACCATTAAGCACATGCGGATGCTCGAAGGGCCTTAACAGTCTGAAAGGTATCAGTGGCCGACTCTAGGCTTATTGTGATCGACGGAAAAATTGGAAACAGCAGCATGCACAAGTGATAGACCGTTGCCGTTGGTGCAATGGTCCGACCCGTCTCTCTGCCTTCAATGGCCACTCTATCTTTCCGCAAAGCGCAGGGCACTGTTTGCGTTTGAGAAAGTCTATGTCTACATCACAGGCGACCTGATGCCGCCATCGCTGCGAGCGTCTAGGAAAGGAGCGCGTCTTGGGCGAGACGACAGGAATGCGACGCGTGCGCACCTTGAGCTGACGCAACGCATTCTAGGCGTCACATCAATGCCTATGAGATAAAACGCAGCCATTGAGCCGGTGAAACCGTGTGTACAGTTGCGATTGCGATATCTTTAGAATCAATTTGGTTTAAAGGCCAGGACTGTAACGTGGCCTCGATGTAACACCGTGTCGATCACAGTTGTCAAACGTTTACGGTGCCAAGAGAAAGGACCGTTTCGCAACGGTAAAGAAACTACGGGGTTTCTCATTCACAACTGCTCCCATATTCCTGCGGCAAACTGTGACATTTATTGGCTCTTAAGCTGAAAACTGGTCATTTACGGAATACTGTATAGAGCGGAATCGCTTGCCCAGCCCTGATGTGCGGCCCACCCATCACCTCGGCCCGGGCTGCGGCCGTGGTGCGCCGATATCGTCGACGTTGGTTGTCAGCTCCCGGGGCCCTCGTGTCTGCTTTGGTGGAAGGACGCTGGTCCTGGGTCGTCAGGAGAGGGGAGAGGGGAAGGGGAGGACAGAGCAGTGCCCAGGCCCCGCGTCACAGCGTCCAGGGAGATGGTGAGAGGTCCTGCCAGGGGAGCGTCCAGATAAAAAACCGGGAGGGACACGCGCCTCCGATAGTAAAACTCTGTCGTACAACTTGAACTAAAAGCGAGGTGCGGCGGTGAGTTCACTCGGCTTCGCGGAGGACGATATCGCCGGGTTTCCCTCTGGGCGCGCCCATGAACGCCGGTCTGAGAGTACTGAGATCACACGAACTGGGTCGGAAATGAGGCGACGTAACTCAGCGGGCGACCCGCTGTCGTCAAACGACCGGCCGCTTGGAAAGTGAGTGTTCAGAGCCGCAGTAAATCAGCTGGCAGACACGCCCTCGGCCAATCACAGTCGTTAACGCCGCAACGGTACGCACGAGTCGCGCAATTTTGGACAGAGTCTGGCGGTAGGGAACGTTTTTACGATGGAGTGCGAGGGGAGTGTCACCAGGGCAAAAAATGACACCGCTTGCATAAGAAGCGGCTCGAGATGAAGCAATTCGACCCCCTTTGGACGTAATTGGGTACGTAGCCCAGTGCTACGATGTGTGGTCATTTTGGGACCTCTCTTATGTCGCCTGATGGATGCTGTTCCCTTGAGGTCCAGGGGCGAGCGGAAAACCCTGTTTAACTGAAACCAGGCTACTCATATTAAACAAAATAATTACACAGGCAGCTTTCTGAGCCGTGCTTACACAACGTTTCTCGGAAAGTCGCATGAAGGATTAACAATATTGAATAATGATATAAATGAAATGAAATAACATACCTTACACTTACTTTTGTCTTCTGCTTTTCTGAATGAATATTCTATCAGATAAGACGACGCACCGCAAAAAGCAAATACCGTATTGATAGCTCAAATACAGTGTTAAGTGGTATAGCACCTGCACAAATGCTTACAGTGTACAGTACCTAGCCACGTCTAGCTTTGTGTGGTGTGGAAACATTTCCCAAGTGTGTAACTCTACGGACGCAGGTGCCACGCATCAACAAGCCATCTTTTCGTTTGTTCAGGCTACAAGGCAATATCTCAGACAGGTAACATTTGTCCATCGGCTGCAACGGTGAAATGTGGCCAGAGTAAGGAGGCAGAGCGCTCCAAAGCCAAGATCGCACTGGCACGCCTCAGTGTGGCCCACAGGGTCCAGTTATGACGCTCGTCCGTCTGATTCCGGGGCGGTGCGGCCGGAAACCTCGCTCAGGATTGTACGCGTCCTTGCCATGGTCTTATTCGGGATCGGGTTTGGGATGAAGCGCCGCTGCATGGAGTCTGGAAATGTTTCATACAGTTCTATCCAAGGCAACGCCCAGGTCACATTGTTCGGGGTGAGTCGCGCGCGCTTTGATCTATTGGACGTTTCGCTGCTTCGACGTGCCAGTGATGCACGGCTTGTCAAACTGGCATTCTTCTCCGATGACATCAGTGTCGCATTTTTTGAATTTCAGGCGGCCAGAGAAAGAATAGATCTCGTGTCCTTAATGGCGTTTAGTTCATCAAATCCGCGGGGTTTTCCATACATTACACAAATGACATTCTGTGGTTAACGCCAGC
Source organism: Pollicipes pollicipes (assembly GCF_011947565.3). Classification (NCBI taxonomy): domain Eukaryota; kingdom Metazoa; phylum Arthropoda; class Thecostraca; order Pollicipedomorpha; family Pollicipedidae; genus Pollicipes; species Pollicipes pollicipes. The sequence continues at coordinate 11,313,099 of NW_023596818.1, forward strand.
CTTTCTTATTTTCTCCAAATTAGTGAGCGTCTGCAGGTATGTTCATCTCCGCAAGTGGAAGCCAGGATGTGTGCTGTTGCCCATGCATTCCCGGCTTCTTTAAAGCTGCGTCACTTTTCTGCAAAAGTCCAATGCCCATTCACCGTCTGCGGCAAAAGCAGTGGATCGGTTTGTAATGTTCCGGATTACCAACCATACCGTTTTCTAAAAGGCGCGTGGCATTTTACTTTTTCCATCAGCATCTCAGAAATGGTCACAGCTTCCAGGCCATTTCGTGATTGGAGACATGTCCCACAAGGTTACCCTCGTTATGTCGAAATTAAACGACCATCGCTATCCTACAAATTAGGTGAAGACCGAGGAGACCACTTATGCGCAGCTAATGAAATGCTCTGGCATGCAGATGCTGCTTCTTCCAGCGTGGGTTTTCGGTTTCTGTCGCATGTGATGTGGGTCGCGCGCGCGCGCGCCCGCGCCGCCGATCCGACCTAACGAAGAGCTCGCCATTAGTTCTGGGCTCTCGGGGATAATTTATTACAGCTGATATCACAGGTGCAGCAAGTGGCGCCCGAATAGAATATCGAGCGCGCGAGGAGCCGCGATAGCGAGGGACGGGCCGGCGAGAGAAAGTGTCGGCGCCGACCACCGGCCAGCTTAATGACAAGATAAATCGATTAATGACGGGGCCGCTGGATTGGTACCGCGTGCGATGCATCATCTCCCGCTTTGGACACCGCCGGGCCTGGCGCCGCCGGTGGGGACTCGAGTGGCGGATGTTTAATCCAATCCTGAGGGGCTGATACGAAGTCATCTGGCGGCACATCTGTACTCAGGCATCAGGCACTCGTCTTGAACAGACGCCCTGGACGTGAGACGGACTCGAGAGAACGCGAGCTCGCGAGCAGCCCAGCGCTTCGCTCCTCGAGTGTGTGGTAAAAACTAACGGCATCATCACTTCGCCAAGTGTCCCTTTACCTCTGTTTACTCTCCGAGAACACCGGTCTCTGTGCATGATTCAGAATACACTACAGACTGTCTATTTTGACAAGCGAGATGATGATGGGACACCATCACATCATTTATGCCAACAGGCGGATTTGTATTTTGCGCGTAAAATGATATCCCTCGATGCTGTCATTGCATGCTGTCATGCGCTGCCAAAACTATTTTATTGACGTACATTTAAAAAGGTCATGGCTGTCCAGATCGCAAGAGCCCAGTATGCAAAGAACTTCGGATGCGGAAAGCCGCTGTTGATTTGCTGCCACGTTAAGCATGCAGATTTATGAGCAGGATCATCGATGTCTCATTGTTTCTTCGCGACGAGATAAACACTGGATTGGGTCGTTTCCTTTGAAAACAGCAGCAGCTACGCGCCCGGAGAGTTTTGTAGGTAAACCGGGTTAAACCGGCCTTGAATTCGACAAAAATAACCGGACATGACCGAATTTTGACTCGTTTATTTGCTTTCTGTAGCTTACTTTTTTCTATTGTTCTCAGAACTACCAAAGAAGGAACATTAAATGCCTAAGATATCTCAATGATTTTGGCACTTTGTATGTCTGCTGTGACTTTTCAGGGTAGAATATTTTGGTATTCACATTATTTTTATGTGTTGATGTTTACTAGCTGTAAGAATCACATCTTCCCCCTCTCTCCATGCCTTTCTTTCTTTGTTATGCCTCCCTCTACCAATCCCAATCTATTTTCGTTTCTCTCTCTCCTCTCTCCCTTCTTTCGACGTCAGATTCCAGTCCTTCCTCCACTGGGCTGGAGAAGCGAAGCGGGCAGTCCGGCTGGCCTGCTCAAGGCTCGCGTTTTACGCCGATGCCGACCTGCCCTGACCGTCCCGTCTGCGCTCATGCTCTGCCGCCAAACTTCACACCACCGTGCGTTGCAGAACTCGACCGGGTTCGAGTACACGGACGTGTGCGGCCAGACCGCCCTGCTGGCTGACCCGAGCCTCATCAGGAGCACAGTGTCGCCGTCCACCTCCAGGTCACGCCCCTGGCACGACTTTGGACGGCAGGCGGAGGTCGACAAGATTCACATCCCCAAAATGTGAGTCGTCGCGCTTGGCTGGTCAGTGCCAGCGCGTGAGGCGCGGTGGAGCCGTCTGGAGCGGGCTTGTGCAGTGGACCTCGCGCGGATTCGTCGACGGCTGACGCTGTTTTATTGGTTGTTTGTTATGCCCGCTAGGCATAGGGGAGCGAGTGGGACAGACTTGCTCCGTGGGAAAAGAACGGCGCTGCACATGTCTGGAGCATGCTGGGTCAAATGGGAGGTCACCCTTTTTGAACCCTGACCCGAAGTATGCATTACTCATTCAGGCACAGCCACGCGCGTAAATCATTCCATTTGGCTGGCGTTTGCGTGGAGAATGAGTCGATGGTGAATAAAAACGATGTGAAGCGAAGTGGACAACAATGCCGTGTGTTCTCCGCACTTCCATCGTCTCGTCCTCGGGAGCCGCTCCGGTGTGGTGACGTAATACGGTCCAAAGTTTTCGGAGCCCGTGCTAGTTCTCTAGATGCTACTTCCTTTGTTGCCACCGTTGATCCCTCACTTTGTCACTTCGTTTCTGTTCAATCATCGTTCGTTCTCACCGTTCTCACCGATTTCCATTTTTACCTCACTACACGTCATCGCCATTCTTTACTTCATCACCTTCCGACCACACCTTCGCACCTTCTCAAATCAATGCTGTCACACCGCCTCCTCACGTCGAACCTTCCCACCTCATCTCACTTTCTCACCCCAGCCGTTGCCTCACCGTCTTCACGTTTCGCCGCCTCACCATCTCACCTCAGCCCCTGCCTCGCCCCTCACGACCTCACCACCTTCCTATCTCACTGCCTCAACCCCGGCGGCCGAATGGCTACGTCACGTGAAACGACGCCATCTGACACCTATCAGGACGCGCTAATAACACGGTGCTTGTGTTCCTCCTCACCTTGGCCCAGCGATTCCAGGGCCGCGCACCGGGGCCCAGACCGAAGGCACCGGACGCCCTGCGAGATCGCGCGATAACGGGTCGGGGCGGGTGCGGTGGCGCGGCCAAAGCGGCTCTCCCCGAGGTCCCGGGAAACTCCAGCACCGCGGCCGATCCGCAAAACCGCACTCCTTACCGAAACAGTGACGAGGCCCCGTCTTTCCAGATTCTCCAACTACGGCTTCCGGTTTTTCATGGAGGCGCCGATTTCCACCAGTCAGCGACGTGAGGATGACCGCCTGACGTACGTCAACAAGGGACAGTTTTACGGCATCACCATGGAGTACGTGCCCGATCCGGACAAACCGCTGAAGAACGCCACAGTCAAGGTAAGCAGGCTGCCGACAATAGACGTGGTTTAATGGGGCTTCCGCCCTCGCTTTTCTGTAATTCCCCTCCAAATGTTTGAGTACAAAGTCACGCGGATTTTCACCTCTTAAAAATGTGCGTGCGAGCATGTCATTTGCCTCCCAAAGCGACTAGTTCTGTTCAAAGATTCACTCCCGGACATTCGCACACAACCGCACCGCACTCACGCCGGTCTATGCGTCCACTTGGGCGCGCACCTGCAGCCTCCACAAGGCGTGATCAGTCGTCTGGCGGAAGCGAGCTGACTTAGATTATAGGGCGGCTCTCCAGACCGTCGCTTGGGACCCGGGCACTGTCCCCGTTCACTGGGGACGGACGGACGGGCGGACACGCGACTCGGGATTACGACGGCGGCCAGTGGCCTCTGAGGTCGGCGGGGAAGAATACCGCCGTCCCCATGCTCGAGGTCCTCGGGTCAAGAATCGGTGGAGACAGACTCTTGCCAGGGCGAGGCCGTTGAATATATCTGTCATCGATTTGTCAGTGGAAGGCATGAGTTCCTCACGCCATGAATATATTCATGGCAGAGGCCCGACTTGTTGACGTACATTACCAGAGAAATACCGAAACCCGATGTTAGATACAGAGTGTACTGTTGTTGACTGATGTAGTCGTCATGCTATAAGTCATCACCCAATCCTTGTTTTACAACACGTGCGACCCGTTTAGTCATAAGTGTCACAGTCCCCCGCACCCATAGTTATAAAGGGAAGAAAGAACCGACGCCAATGTGTCCCGAGGCGCTAAGTTCGTTCATGAGACAGCGTTTTACCGCCGTGGTATGGAACCCTGAAGCCACTTTCACGATCGGCTATTGAGCATCGTCCGAGTTTTCCACGAATGCCCAGCGATCACTTTCAATCTATCCGGCATTTTGCTCAAAAAAGGACAACGCGCGGCTACGATTCAGCCCGACAATGGCAGCGAGTCAAGTGCGGCCAAAGCTTTGCTGAGCTCCGCCACCGCCGGGCCCGCGCGCTGCAGATTCCCAAGCAGTTCCGGGCGGACCAGTCCAAACCGGGGCTTCCAGGACGGACACTCATCTCGCCACCTCAGCCGGCCGGGCTGCACGGGAGAAAGTCACTGCCCAAACGTCCGCGCCCCCGGCCCGATGCACGGCGGTGCTGAGGACGGGCCGTGGCCGCCGACGGCCGGCGGAAGCCGACGGCGCCTCCCTCGAGCGCCAGAGCCGTCCGGCGGCGGCCGGAGCGGCGATCTGGGCCATTCAGCTCCGGTGCATATTGTTCGGCCGGGCATTGTCTGGCGCGCGCGGCCCCTCGTGGCGGTCAGGGCCGAACCGGCCGCGCGCCGGCGAAAACTGTAAATAACTCCGGCGGTCGCTGGTGAAAAGCGCGCCGGGCTTAGATGGACACCGGCTAAGCTTTCCCCGTTAGAGATACACGGGGGGGGGGGGAGGGGAGGGGGACGTGCCGGCACGGGATTATGGCGAGCGGGGTGCGAGCTTCAGCTGATGAACATCACCAACGTGATTATCACCTGCGGACGAGCTGGTTCGAAACCAACGAGTGCGTCACGAGTACCGTCACAAAGCGGTGGATCTCACAGTTGCTGATCCTGGCAGACAGGTCCGGCTCAGGTCCGAACCGTCTCAGATAAAAATAACATTTATCCGGCGATTACTAGATGTGTTTGGGCCCAGGCGGTGTTCTGGGCCGGGGAAGATCTCCGAGGAGGATCCCCAGCGCTGATGGGTGGGCGCTGACGGCGGTGCCCGACCCCGCGTGACGACGTGACCTCACGGCGTCGCTCGCTGTGCCGCAGAGCGTCATCATGCTGATGTTCCGGGAGGAGAAGCCGCCCGAGGACGAGACGAAGGCGTGGCAGTTCTGGCACAGTCGCCAGCACAGCGTCAAGCAGCGCATCCTCGACATCGGTAGGTACCGCTCGCCGGCACCGGCGCAGAGACAATGCTTAGGTGGCCGTGGAGTTCAGATATTAGCCGGCTTGCAAAGCAGCGATCACCGGCTTTTATCACTGAGAGGCTTTAACCGATCTCATGGATGGATAATGTGGCTTGGCTTGGCAGATGTGGAAGCGACCACACCAGGTGCCACTTCAGTCACGATAGCTTTTGACATTTTGACACTGAAAGATTCGTTTCGGCGTTTGCAGGGCTCTGACCTGCGTTACGTTTTCAGACACAAAGAACAGCGTAGGGCTGGTGGGAGGCATAGACGAGGTGGCGCACAACGCAGTGGCCGTGTACTGGAACCCGTTGGAGAGCTCGGCTAAGGTAAGGCCTGAGGATTAGACATCGATACCTTCAGTGGGCTTCTCGCTATGGCCGAGGGCATGGAAAGGAGCTCTTACTCTGGAATTACCTAACGTGCGCAGTCTTGAAATGTGCATGGGTTTGTGGGAAGCCGGAATGCGTCTCAAAACCAGCGTACCAACGACGAAGTCTCTTGGGAAGCAGTGCATGCGTCATCGACAACCTACACGTGCCTTTACTCTTGGGACGGCTTCAGCCTCCCGTGACCTGCCCTGTGCACCGTTCTCTATGGTTGCGCTGTCCCTGACCCTTAAGCGTGCCCCCCGGCTATGTGCAGTCATGGAGCGTCCGACTCAATTATACTAAAACACTGCACGGTGGTTAAAACGCGGGCTGCATCTACTTATAATTAGAAACGCCCCCGGGCGGGGCATCATTCCTAGATCGCTTAGTCCGCATCTGACTGAAGCTAATCCTTGACCTGCTATTTGGGCGTTGAAGGCACGCCGCTGCAATATATGGATAATACTATTATATATTTGTTAATGGTAGCATGTCCTTGCGTGACCCGAAGACTGCTCATTAATTATGGATGCAAGTGCGATTATGTTAGTCGTTCCGCGCTGACGTAGAGACCCGCTATGGATGGATTACAAGCTTCTGACCAATGTTCAAAAAGCACAGACTTCACAGCTCGTGTCTGAAGTCATCTCCTTGATCCTCGGTACTTGTGTATGCGGTGTCTGCCCCCACCTCGTACAGGCCCAGACAGCAATGATCACCTGTCACGCTAAATTGCGGATAGTAAATGGACAGGCTCATTTACAGTGATATAATCACCGATAGTCTTTTCTGCCAGAGATGATTGAAGCAGATAACCACAGTCAGCAGATAAGTGCAATTAAGGACCGATTCGCGCGGGCAGTCATGAAAGATCGAGCGAAGTGGCATCGGTGAGCTTGTACCGAGGCACTGGCTCTTATTTGACCGAGTCATTACGATGATGAAGAGACGCTCCCGATTCTGCTTACAGATAAGCATCGCGCTACAATGCCTGAGCACGGACTTCAGCAGCCAGAAGGGCGTCAAGGTCAGTCGATGGGAAACGGCCAGCATGAGTTCCAGGTGGCCACAGCGGAACGGAATGCATTCATGATGAGCCCGATACGAGAGGCGGTCATCCACTCACAAGCATGAAAATCGCGCACCTGTGATAGACGCTCACTTGATTTGAGTGTTAGTTGGCGTATTCGTTCCATGTGCATCGCCAAATTTAACGTGGGTTGCATGAGCCTGCGGCCGTGCCCTCTTCAAACCGCCGGCGCTACCGCCAAGTATCCGCCAGCGAGTCAAACATGCGGCTCTTGAAGCAGCTTCCGACCGGCGCTCGTTTTAAGTCAACAGCGTACTCACAAAACCAGGCAGCGACCAGGCGGCCGTTTTTGCCGGGCCGTAAAAACCGTCGGTCCGGCCTCTGTTCTTCTCACGTGTACGCCGCGTCTCCGCAGGGCCTGCCTCTGCACGTGCAGATCGACACTTACGACGACTCCCGGGACCCGACCGCGACGGTGCTGCAGCGTACCTATTGCCAAGTCAAGTCCTTCTGCGATAAGGTGAGCCGGCGCGACGCCGTCAAGAGATGTCCTGCCTTCAGGCGTCTCGATATGATTCCCAATTACCCGACCCCTGCACGCCACGCTGTTCTGCGCAGCCCCCGGCCGACACGACGTGGTGCAGCCGTTTGGTCGGCTGGCGCCTCTCCTCGCCGGCGTCCTCGCCAGCACGGAGCGCCTCCTCTCGCTCCTTACCGCGACATCGGCCTTGACCGTGCATCACCGTTACCCGGGCTAGACCTCCCTCGGCGCCCGTAACTCGCAGCCGGCCGGCGGCGGACCGACCGCCCCCCGCCCCTCTCCCCCCCCCCCCCCGTCCGCGTCCGTCCAGCCCTGCCCTTTCGGGGCGGGCCAGGGAACCGCGCCCGGGGGCCGCGCGCCGGCGCGGCGCCGCGCTCACCCGCCATTCATTAAGGCGGAATCATTTGTACACAGCGTTGCGCCCTGCCGCGCCATCATGGACGCTAACGTGGCCCGTTTGCAGCTAGTCAATCCCGCTTTACGGCAGGGTAATTTGGGGCTGGCGCCCTGGTCCGCGCGGTCCGACCTTGTGCTTAAACCACACTCCAGATCTTCATCCCGCGCGCCCGACCGAATCGCAGGCGGTCTCATGCCGCTATGGACTCCCGTATGGGCCGAGCCGTCGGATCTCAGTTTTATTCGCGCTGCCCGGAGGCGGTGATTGAACTCGACTTTACGATCACGCGCCGTTGCGAAAACTTCCATTGTTTTTACCTCTTGTCCGCTTAATCAGCGTGCAAACTGCACACAATCATCTGATAGCATGCATTTGTGATCTGCCGAGATATTAAGCTTATTGTTGGAAGCCTGCCTTCCAATGATTTGAGTGCTGCGCGTCTGAACATGACTCCTGCAACGCTCGCCTGCGCCACCTCCGCCGCTCACCTCTCATGATCCGCCTGCGCCCGCGCCGGACTGGCCTCACGCGCGCCACCTCCGCCGCCAGGGTGCCGAGCGCAAGACCCGCGACGAAGAGCGGCGCGCCTCCAAGCGGCGCATGACGGCCACGGGGCGCAAGAAGATGGAGGAGATGTACCACCCGGCTTGCGAGCGCACAGAGTTCTACACCATGGCTGACACGGCCAAGCCGGCACAGCTGTTCCAGCCAAGCGCTGACACCGAGAAGGTACGCGGCCGCTGCCCCTGGCCGGGCTGGGGACGACATGTGCGTGACGGGGTTGGGGTGTTCACGGTCCACGCACGTCGGGTAGTGCCGTGTGCTCGCCGTTCCCAAGGTTCTCGGCGCGTGAATATCACCGGTGTGTGGGAAGGCGGACGAGGTGTGTACGCTGCTCTCCGCTGTGTTCTGATTGTCCGATCCCCGCCGCTCGTCGATCAGCACCGAGCCACGGCGAGACTTTCGCGAGCGGCTTCTACCGATATGAATCACGGCAACATGAGCTGAGGCTTAGTACGGCGACGACCTGCTTAGGCGGTGCGCAATACACTCGGCACGACTTATGCAAATATTCCGAGCTGTTACCCAGGAGCGGATCGAGCGTCGGGGATCGGGGGAACCGTAGTTCGTTTTGGGTGCTCCAATTCTGGTGTCGATTTGACTAGATTCAGACCAAAGTAGCAAAAGGTAGGTGTTATGCACTATGTGGAAGAAACAAGGCTCAGTTGATCCCCTTGGATCCACTCTTGCCGTCAGACCTGCAAAACAAGTCATGTTTTGATGCTCGATCTCAACTGTATAAAGTAACTACAAGCTGGTACCGGTTTACTACGGCGTATCCCAAGAATGCTTCCGCCTGTGTTCGGCTGCTGTCGTACAACACAGACATGAAGAGAATACCCGTAAGCAGGTCATTAGTGATCAGAAACCGGCGTACTGTCGAATCACTCAAGACCTCATTACTTCGGAAGTTACAGGCCCAATTTTCGCATGGCGTGCTTAAAGCGCTTGGGTCTCACAAGCTGTTTGAATAGTACTGCGGAATGGGACCACAGGTGGTGAATATATTGACACTTATAAACCTGATGAAATCAACGTTATGTTTACCAATCAGCTGACCGTAAAAAACACATATAGCTTCTTTTACGGCAGGTTGGTCACTTCCACCTGACACTCAAAGTATTAGGCAAAAAGAAATGATGGCATGACTGCTATCTGGCAATCTACCCATCGACCCATGAAGTCACCGCCTCGTTCATCTATATTCGATCTCAAGTGGCGGCGCACCACTATAAAGATATCAACATTCATCCATAGGGCTCCATTGCCGGCCTTAATAATCTACTGCTCTAAGCCACCGCCCTTGCTTTGGCTCGGGAAACGTATCCTTCAAAAAACACTTGACTCTTTATTAACATACGCGATGCCGTCTTATTTGTTGCAGATTGGCAACATCGAGCTGCAAAACTACTACGCTCAGCAGGAAGGCGAAAACCACAGTCTGTAAGTACTCTTCTGCAACATTTCCTCGTGTGCAAAACCGAACCAACTAATGAACGTCTTCCGCGGTCTATCCCTCGTCTCAGTCCCGCTCAGCACCCGGCTGACTGCCTGCTACATATGGAGGACGAAAATGTCCAGCAGGTCTGCTTTCACAGTGCTTCCAGTAACGGCCCACCTTCTTCCTGTCGACTATCTGGCATGCATGGCGTTGTTGCAGCATCACTGAAGGCATGACACATTCCACCAGCGTTGCGACTTTGCAGTACGCGGACACAAAGGGCGGTGGAAGACAATAAACAGAGTCTTATACCGCCGACGTCTTTCTGAGGATGACCAATTAATGGCTACGGTGATCATTAAACGTTATTGGCAGCCATCAAAAGGAGTCAAAGATATTTTATAATGAATTGTTACGTAGGCTGCATATTGCGCCTTGAACTGCGCGCCCAGGGTACTGAATACAAGTTAAGCAGCTCGTTCAGCATGCCGCAATATTATCATGAACACTTCAAATTCTACCCTCACCAAATCTCTCACCAACTTCACACACCGAGCCGATGTCGCATAATCCGACGCACAACACCGTCTGCGCCGAGATGCGCCGCGTCTCCGCCGCCTCCCGCCTGCATGCGAGAGCTTCACCCCCCGCGTCTCGCCTTCACTGTGCATACGCGCGTCCGTGTGCCGCCGCCCGAGCGCCGCGCTTTGCATGAGTGCCTCGTGCTGCCCGCGTGTGGCCCGCGTGTGGCCGCGTGCGGCTCGCCTGTGGCCCGCCTTTGGCCCGCGTGTGGCCCGCGTGTGGCGCACGTGCGTCCGCCCGGCGCGCCACGTGACTAACTCAGGCCGTGGCGGCGGTCTCGCCAGGTACGAGGACGTGGCGGCATCGCCGTCCCCCGCCAGCCCCGCCTCCCTCAAGCCCCACTACGGCTTCCCGGCCGTCGCCGGCGAGCTAGGGGACGGGTAAGTCGCCCGCCGCCCGCGCCGCCAGACGGGACCGCCGCGGGGAGCGGGCCGTGCCATCGCACGCGCTCCGTTTCGGCGGCGGCGCCCGCGCCCGCCGCCGGCGTCCGTCATCCACGGCTTGTGGTGTTGCTGGGGTGCGCGCTCTGTCCGTCTCTTAAGCCATTGGTCGGTTCGCTTCGCCAGGCGGCGATTGATGTTTGCATGCTTGGTGCGATTGATATTCGGTGCGAGCTAGCCTTGGGGCTGCGTGTGATGGCTTTGGAGAGTGCGTCTGCCCGGCTTGCTCGGCTGAGGGAGGCTGCCACAGCTAAGCGTGAGCTTTTCGAACTGTCGGTGCTCTGTTCAGCGCCTCCCAAGTGGTGCTGGGAAGGCTGATGTAAGCAGGATGATCTCCTCTTTAAGCATACGGTTCGAGTGAAAATTGCTGGTCATGCGTCGTGAAATTAAGCTTTAACTTTTCAACAAAAAAAGCTAATGAAACTTGACAGGGGATGCATGCTCACAATGCCTCTGCGTACCCACTGTACAATTCTATTGAGCGTATTTTGTTCCAGAGAATACTGGATAATCCAGAAGCGTCGGAAATTATTTGACGTTTTACGTTCCTGGCGCCGGCGTTTGTCCTCTCGGCCTATTGAGAGTTTATGGCATCGTCTAATTATCTCCGGGTGTATTTGCCGTACCGTCTAAGGCCATAAATACCCAAAAGCAGTCGGTAGTTTTATCGGCCGGACGGTATTCCATGGCCAGCGGCCTGACGTCATCGTCATCCAGCCTCTGACAGCGTCACGCGCCCACGTGCACCCTCTGACAGCGACACCGCTTGGCAGGGAGCATCGCGACGAGAGCGGCCTGTTCCTGCCGGCGGCCAAGAGGCCTCGCCTGAGCCCGCCGCTCAGCCAGCGCGTCATGTTGTACGCGCGCCAGGAGCAGGAGGAGGTGTACACGCCGCTGCACGTGGCGCCACCTACAACAGTTGGTCTGCTGCACGCGGTAAGTGGCGCGCAGGTAGCGCTGCTGTCAAGGACGTCGGGAGTGGTGGTGACACAGGTGTGATGAACTCAGGGAGGCCGGGCAGACACAGACAACACTTAGCGTAGAATCGGGATCATAAACTTGCATTCGGCATGAGCGCATGGATACTGGTGTCATGTCATGCTAGATATGATGGTTTTTTTCAAGTCGCTGTGTGTGTCATTTGCTCAGTACATAGATGTAATTAAAATTCAAGCTATTGTTCAGCATTTTGGCAAGTCGCCAACAACTGAAGCTTTGCGCACAGTTTAAGCTGAGAAAAGACTAAATTTCAATAGAGAAACGAAGCGCTGGATGCAATTTGCGTACTCGTAGCCCCGCCAATGCTCCTAAGAGCGCACACGACGCACCACACTTGTTGACATTCAGTTGACACACTGGTGTCCACGTCCATGCCTTTGTATCCGATGGGCTCGTATTAGCCGGTGGCAGTCGGTCGTGTCTTCATAGCTGTAGCACACGGTCCCCGGGTCTCTGCGGCAGTGGGCGCGTATCACAGGAACCCGACATTTAAACAGTTGTCAGACGGCATGGGTGTGAGGTTGCAGCAATCTAAGCCTACAGGGCGCCTCAGGCAAGTTCCAGCTGGACGGCGGACTGACTCCCAACGGCCTGTACATTTCAGATTCAGAGCAAGTACAAAATCAGTGCATCTTGTGCCCAAACCCTCTGTCGGAAAAACCAAAAAAGGGTATGTAACGCATGCGGCTCTGTCCTCAGATCATCACGCTTCTTCTTCATTACCCTAGCGCACGGCTTGTTGGCATGTGTGATAAAGAGATCCCATCCATTATCCTACCGCGAAAGCAACCGTAGCATTTTTTTATTACTCTTTGCTTACTTCCGATGCTATTATTCATGATATCTTGTTTCCTACGCTTTCTTTTTCCACGCTGTTTTACACAAAATGGCGCTATTTGCCCCACCTTTATGCATTGCAAATGTGTCAAGCGCTTCAGTGCATGTGCATGCATTCCTAGGAGCGTTGCCCTAAATGCAATCCGCATTTTTATCTGATTTAAGGGCGCGATCTTTCTCGAAGATACTCATTGTTCAACGCGGCGCTATATTAAACCGTTGGATATCATTGCTTACCGCTTGTTGGTCTGTTCTCACCAAACTAATGTCATTTGACTGAATTGCGGCTTCATCATGCTGTAGTAAATACAGTAATGCTTAAACTAACTCTAGCTACAAAATCTGTATCGGAATATTCCCAACCTTGTCAGAATTCTGATATACTTTGCTACTCGTGCGAAAATATCTGTTGTTTTCTATGTTGCGTGTTACCCGTCGGCGGGCGCCATATGCTCCTTCACATTCGGCCTGCGGAGACACGCCCACGTCAAGCACCTGCACTTGTTACAACGAGTTGCCGGCGCGTTTCAGAGTGATAGCGACTATGGACGACGATATGATCGCCCACTACTGCAATGAGGACACCTTCCTGCTGGAGATTCGCCCGGCGGAGCAAGACGGCTCGTACCACATCACCATGATCGAGGTCGGCGACTGAGAGAAGCTCAACTCCCGCGGCAGCCCGCCAGATGGCAGAAAATGCGCCGTGCAGAGCGCGGTCTGCCGGGCTCGGCGCGTCGCGCGCGATTTCCTCCTGCGCGCAGGACGCCTGGCGCCGAGCTTGTAAAATTGCGACTAGCGCGGTGCGCCGTGCTTGGCTAGCAGAGTTGTGCTGTGCTTGGCTAGCGGAGTTGTGATACCGGCCGACGCCGCCCTCGGGCGATCAGCGCCGGGCCGGTGATACGCTGGCGTCTGGCGGGTGACCCCGTGACCCTGGATGCCGCACACGGCTCAGCTTCTGCCGCCGACTGGATCTCGACAAGTGCCACAAATAACGCGGCACCGGCCGCCGCTGCCGGCTCCTCCCTGCAGTGCCGGGGCGGCTCCAAGCTCGTCACCATGTACATACGTATCGAGGACTACATACAGGCGTATACAGGCATTGTTGTGATAAACAGTGCCTAGTGTTGTTGTACCTGATGGAAGGATGGATGGCGTCGATGTTGATATCAAAATGCAGAAGCACCGAGTGCTCGTAGTTAATATCAGATGTCCAAGCGACATACTAGAATAAGGTGTACGAACCTGATGAGCCATACATTTACAGATTTACAGGGCAACGTGCCAATCGGTTAGGCTGTCGTGTCGGATTATCCACCGGCCTGATGGGTCACTGAATGTGCGGAAGAGTGGTGTATATGCCCGTTGGTTTGCCGCAGGAACATTGCTGTGTTGTAGCGAGCGCTGTCCTTGTTGGCTTTATCTTATGACCTTAAACGTTAAACTACTTAATGTCGTCCCGACCAGTGTATGTTTCTCACGGACCCACCACTACGACTACGGCTTCGAGAAGCTCGTGTAGGTGCGTCATGCTATGCACTCTGTTACGTTGTCCACGCCGCTTCCCAATTATGCATCGTTGTAGTCGCGCTTGAGACACGAAGCATACGTCGAAAGCTATCTGCGCAGACAGATCCTCACCGCCACGGAGTCGACTCAACCACCAGGATGGCCACTCAGTACGGGGAGCTCTCGTGGCTAAGCTGGGCCGCCCTCCTCGATGACCTACGGTTAATGACCCGCTCACTTAGGTGGTGGGTGACCCTGTCCAGACCGTGCCCGCTGATGCATCCGCTGAAGATCAAAAGCCTCACCTCCGCGTGCTCGAGTGTTCTAAGTGTAATTTATTTCCTGAAGCGTGTGGAATGTGCGGGGTGGCTTAAGAGGTGTTTCAAACGACATAGTCGGTTGATCGGCTGCTTTGCAATACAATTGCTGCGCTCACGTGCTGTTGTACCGGTTGCGTCTCCGCTCACCTTCTGTTCAACACCTGCTGTTGTACCGGTTGCGTCTCCGCTCACCTTCTGTTCAACACCTGCTGTTGTACCGGTTGCGTCTCCGCTCACCTTCTGTTCAACACCTGCTGTTGCACTGGTTGCGTCTTCTACGGTTTTGCTCGCTGATCGGGGGCTTAGTTTCACAAAAAGTTGAGGGTGGGCGAGGGGACTGAACAGGGAAGATAGCTCGATCTACCTGCAAAATAGGAGCAAATTTACCACCCCGGATCTGGCCTACCTTATTCCGAAAAGTGCCTCAATATAACACTGCAGCCCAGTTGCGGATGACCTGAGCTCGATGGTGCAGCGCAGCGGCGTGTTTTCGTCTTCCGCTTAAGCGGAAGCCGTGCAGGAGGTTTCAAACATTTTTAAGAACAAGTCGTTGCAAATATACATCGATAAGTATGTCATCATCAGTCATAAGATCAATCAGTTCTGGGGCATTTTCAACAATGTTCCATGTTGCGAGGGAAACGGATCGCATTCTGAATGACTTGGTTGTTCAAGCACGCAATACCTCAGCTACCTTAAAACCAAGCGACATCATCTACACGTTCGTCACCAAAGTGAGAATGTCTCAAAGTTTCTGACTTATGCTTCAGTCAGAAACATGTTCATGGTGGTTGCGGGGAGGTGCGCGTCTCGACATTACAGCATTTGATAACGGTGCTGTTCCGATAAGTGGCCGTTATAAACGTATCGTTATTTGTGGAGTACACAACGGCTCATGACAAAAAACATTAGCCAACCGTATAACTGCGCCCAGGGGATAACCCAACTAAAATAAAGCAGACAAAAACCGGGGTCGTTTGCGCAATATCATATGACGCAAGATCTCGCCCAAGCATTCTCTGTGGGTGGAATCGCCCAAAAACAAAGACCAGCTGAAGCTGGTGCTTGAATCCAGGGGCTAGGTATCGGAGGGCAAGGGCATCCGAAGGGTATCCGAAGGGTATCCGAGGCCAAGGATCGGACGTTTGACCCCCGAGGCACGGAACAAACAGCTAAGTAGGTCATTCAGAAAGTCAGTCAGTAGGTCAGTTAGAAGTTTACCTCGTGCAATTGGCCAGACTTAAAATAGCATGAGCTGACATTGCTGTGTTTAAAAGAGGACTGCATGCTTTGGGCGCTGTCATAAGAAGTCCTACGCATTACAGACGTAGCACTATTTACCACTACACATGACCCCAGACAGACCATAGCACACGACAAACAGTTTGCTTCAGTTAAATTTTAAGCAAAAAAATCGGACAAAGCTGTAACGAGCGAAGCTTCCTTTCTGGTTGGCTACGAAAGACGTCTACCCAGACGTGGATGTTAGCACATAGGTGATACCAAACACAATGCATAGAGATCCGTCGGTACCGAGAACCCAGACCATTTTTGCTTAATGTATGCATTGGAGCATTACCTTACACAAAGCTGACTGGCCTAATTACGCCGACGCAGTTCTAACGTTCACAAAATGGCTGGCGAATAGCTGCTTGCAAATTGGCTGTCGGTCTGGCAGGGCCCATCCATTTCAGTCGACGAGATAAGCGAGCATGGAACAATTTGCGCGTCTGGTAATCGAAGGACGCATTGCGAGAAAACTTGCTGTTTATGTAGATATCGCTGGGCGTGAACTGGTTGCTCTCCTATTCAGGTATTATGGGTGTGAACTGGTTACTCTCATATACAGGTATTATAGGTGTGAACCGGCTACCCTCCTATACAAGTGTTATAGCCGCAAACTGGCTACCCTCCTATACAGGTGTTATAGGTGTGAACAGGCTACCCTCCAAAACAGTTGTTTTATCCGTGAACTAGCTGCCTTTCTATGCAGGTGTTATAACCGTAAACTGGTTACCCTTCTATGCACGTGTTATAACCGTAAACTGGCCACCCTTCTATGCAGGCGTTATAACCGTAAACTGGCTACCATCCCATACAGGTGTTATAGCCGTGAACTGGCTACCCTTCTATGTAGGTGCTATAACCGTAAACTGCTTACCCTTCTATTCAGGTGTTATAACGGTAAACTAGCTACCCTTCTATGCAGGTTTTATAACTGTTAACTGGCTGCCCTCCTATACAGATGTTATAGGCGTGAACTGGATACCCTCCTGTACAGGTGTTACAGCCGTAAACTGGCTACTATCCTAGACAGGTGTTATAGCCGTGAACTGGCTACCTTTCTATCCAGGTGTTATAACCGTAAACTAGCTGCCCTTCCATGCGGGTGTTATAACCGTTAACCGGTTACCCTCCTGTACAGATGTTATAGGCCATCTTTCCGTCTTGCACCTATTCGTTACAAGTGTACCAGCTACTCTCCTGTACAGGTGTTATAGCCCCATCTTCTCGGTTTGCATCCCTACGTTTGATACTCAAGATCGACTCTAAAAAGGCGACTGCGCATACCAACCCACTCTTTTGCTATTCAGATTTTATCAATCAATTATCTTCAGCTTCTTTGCGATTTTGCACATACTACTGGCTCATGTTAACCGACTGAGGGAACTCGAACTGGAGGTGTTGCAATGGTACCCCCACATGATCAAACTAGCCCAGCCAAACACCTTGAAAATATTCCGTTTCTACTGTTAAAGAACTGTGCTACTTCATATGGGTAGAGGGGAGCATGCAAAGGCTGTGTGCGAGCTACCAGGTAATGGGTGTATTACCGTTTTAGGCCTGGTCGGGTCGGCCAAAGTACACAATTTCCGGGTAGCTGAGCTCGGCCTGCCTACCCGCCTGCCAACAACACCACTTCAATTCAGGTATGACGGCGACCATAAGCTACATAATTTCCGGGTAGTCTCAATCTGCTTCCGTGCTTGCTTGTCAACATCAGTTCACTGCAGGCATGGCGGCGACCATGAGTAGGTTGGTGGATAGCCAATCAGTGGGAAGACCCCATGAATTCCTCCGCAATACCGGTCGAGAGGATTTAATACCGCTGTCAGCCGGTTGGCTTTTCTTAAGCGCCAAAGCCTAAGCTGCCGATATTTCACCAGATTGAGGTGCTCTGAAAAGCGTATACCGACTGAACTAAGGTATTACGAGGCATGGCGCAGTTATCTATTCGAAACGAATTTTGTCACAAGGTCTGTTCACAAATATTTTGAATACCACTTAAGGAAACGTTATTGACCAACAAATGTTGCGGTGACAGTGACGAGCGGAGTCCGTTGGAACAAATTCGGAACAATAACCGTTTCGAAGAGCACGTCTGAGTTCGTGAGGAAGAGGTTCACAAAAATAATGTAGAGTAGGAATCAAACACTATTCCTCTATATGTTTGCTCAGTGTGCTCCGATCAGTTTAATTGCATCCATTTCTGGGATTATGGCTCACACTAACCAGAGTGTGTAACCTGTGTGACCCCTGACCCCACCACACGATCGTGAAATTCCACTGCAACGGCATAATTTGGTAGCGAACGTTTACGTGCTACAATGCACGGCACGGTCCGCCCCGCACTCTGACCCCTGACCTTGAGGAGCCGCCGCTTTCGGACTCGGGTCATCCAAGCCAGGAGCGAACAGCGGGCGACGAGGCTATTGGAAGCCACCAACCCAGTCACGGGAAGTTTGGGAGGCATCCAGTTCAACCGATCAGGCTGCATCGAACACAAGCTCACGTGCGCGGTTACGGTGCGATCTGAGAGGTAGTGGAGTCGACATAGACCAACGTCGGTCGACATCCTTGACCAGTCTCACACAAGAATTGTTAAGCTGACATGTTCCATATGATTGATGACGTCACAGATCAGGCAAAATACTCCGAAACATACAAAAATACTTGAGCAGCTTCAGGACCCTCCATCATCCGTCATACTATTACAAATTCAAAACTCGTCAGCAAAATGACGTATACGGGCTACTAACAGTGTCGTTGGTGACCGAGCCCATATCTCCTATTTAAGCGACGTCTGCAAAATGAAACATTCTAAGGCACAAAAGAACATCCTGGTGACATATGCTGAAGGGTACTGACAGCCGAGTGAGAGGTTTCACGTGGGATTACGAAATTTTATGGCAGATGCATGCCTTTCTGATGTTGCATCAATGGAAGGTCAACCTTTGCAGCCGGACATCTCATCTAGTTGCCAAGGGCTGGAGCGCTTTGAAAGCCTTCTACATTGGGCGCAACGAGAGGGAGCCTGAAAACCCTTTCGTGTGGACTTACCATTACCAACCACTTAACGGCGGACTCAGCCCAGGCTTGTTTCTGTATCTGCCAAGAGTCGCGGTCCCAGCGGGACTAGCTAAAGAAGCTTCCTCCCCATCAAATAGCTGCTATGGGCTGGTTTTCGACTTGCTTGCCGATGGAGCCCGATAGCGGCGAGTTATTCACGGAGTTAGCGCCTGGCAGGCCAATCTATATTTTCTCGGCGAACATAAATCTCCGGACTTGGCTCCTTGCACGAGGTTGCGTGAGTTAGTGGGACCTGGTAATGGTATTGGTTTGGTGAAAGCAGGCACAGGAAAGAAGGTCGATATTAGATGCATATTTGGAGCATAATATTTACTGGGAAGGCAGAGATGAACAATGTAAAACTGACACTATAACATGAAGGCGCGTACACGAGGCACAAACTCTTCTTAAAAGGGAGTTTCCACATTTATATGAGGTTTTGAACTGAAATGATCATGTTGAAGACCTTTCGGTGCTGTTCACAATCCTGCCCTTTTTAAGACTTAAGAGCTGAGTCTTAAAATTCCATCCGGTTTCTGAGCTGCACGCTCGCGAAAGATGGGGAAAGTATATCGGGGAGAGTATTTCAAAGCCACCTTGGCATTCATGACGTCATAATAATGTCACTCAAATCCTGCCATTCCAAAAGCCATGTGGCAGTTGACGCCAATAAAAATATGATTGTCGAGGCGCTCATATCTGGCGTTCCTGAGTGTATTTTCCAGATATAACAGCAGTCACTTGGCTCTCAACCAATGTTGTGCAAGGTACAATGACCTAATCAAACCATGGCGCATGGAAGAGCATATTTACAAAACGGAGAGTTATACTGTCTAGAGCAGTCTTTTCCATTAAAAAGTATACCAATGGTTATGGGTGGGCTTGTTTCACCATCTCTGACGCTTGCTTCAATATCTTCAAGTGTAAAACATCCTCTTCAATACGTCTGAAGCTTTAAAATATATATCCTTATGGACAGCAAGCTGAGACCTCAATAACATGGCTCAGCTGTTAAATGATACCAAAAGAACATTGTGTAACACGATTGGGTGATAACGCCCGGCACGTAATCTAGTGGCGCCGAGCACCAGCGACGTAATGCACCCTTTGCCCGGCCCTGCCGCCATGGTAAGGTACACTGGCAGCCGGCCTAAGGTCAGACCTAGTGACCGGGCGGCCGTGCGTCGAATTCGGGTGCACGGAAATTGCATTCCAACGTCAATGAGAGAAGGTCGGAGTAAAAGCTGTTTACTGAACTGAAGCAGCGCCCCCTGGATGGTGCACTCTGAGGGCATACTAGGCGCTTTACTGAACTGAATCCAGGTGCGCGAGGTCCAAAGCCACCATACAGAAGTTTCGACACAAGTTTAAACGTTAGTCAATAGTAATTAATCGGTTGATTGAAGTGAGCATAACTTAGTTTCAGATGATATCCAAATTAAGGTGCGGTTCAGCTACACTTAAGACGCCATCTTTTTGTGACTAATGCGACAAACAAGTTAAACTGGCGGCCAGTTAATACGATCGATCGCGTCCACTGAGCCGGATCATAATCACTTTACAACGCGAGGGTTGGAATTTCCCAACCGCGGCGTGTTGGTTGACACCGTCCTACGTGATATGCGGCGTGATATGCGACGTCCTACCGCTGACTAAGCCACTGACAAAGAGCATACCGTGACGTGTCGGCTGACGACACGCGGCGTCCTACCGCTAACTAGGCGACTGACAAAGGGAATACCGTGGAGTATTTGTTGACGGCACGCGGCTTCCTACTGCCGGCTACGCGGCTGAAAACGGACACACCGTGGGGTGTTAGCTGACGACGCGCAGCATCCTATCACTGGCTAGGCGACTGGCAAAAAACACAACGTGGCGTGTTGGCTGACGACAGCGGCGTCCTACCGCTGGCTCGGCGGCTGACAAACACTTACGATTGGACAGTGCATCACGAATGGAGTCATTGCTCGGACTAAGGTCCTCGTCTGTGTGCGCGTCAGTGTACACGCAGCGTTTCGGCGGGCTAACTCTCCGGCTGACGGAGAGCCAGCCGGCGCCAGAGAGCCGGCGTCAGGTGCTGCCAGTCCTGAGCAGGACCGGATGATGTCTGGCTTCCAGTCAGCTTAACTGAACGCTTACACTTTGGGACTAGCCGTGATTTTTCATTTATCGGGGACTAGGACATGCCTTCTCGCCCTCGCAAGGGTTTGAGCCCCACGTACTCAGACTGTTCCGAATTGCGGGATTAATCGGCGGCATTCCCCACCATAAGTGTTCTAGGGGGTGGAGTTATAGGCAAATATTTCACAGGCGTTGGCAATTTCGCGCAACTAGACTGTCATATAATACGGAGTAGACGTAAAGATGGGCCACGCATCAAAGGGCGAATTTTCGGCCCGGTGGACTTGCCTGGAGTGCAATCTTTTGCAACCTTTCGAACTTATTTCTGTGATATTTTCTCATGTCCGAAACTTATAACGGGCGGCGATGGTACATCGGCGGGTGGTCCTCAATGCAGATCAATCCTGGCTGCCTCGAATCACTTGCTTCATTGACGGCGTATCATATTTTGCCGATTTTTTGTTTACGTGCAGTAGTACAAGGCCTGAGGTGTTTGCCTAGCTTGCAGAAGCAGTAGAATGAGTCACTCAGTATGGACCTGTCACCCTGCCACAGTCTCCGCCGAACAGACCGCTCGGTGGCACGCTTATAAGTCGGGTCGAGCCCGTGCATAATTGCCCCTATTCCGCTACAGCGTGGGGGACACTGCATAACTCGGAACCTTTGTACATCACGATAATCCTGCAACCACAACATGCGAACACAATGCGTCTCTATGCATCGGAGCAAGCATCGATCGTTATTTGGAAAAATCAAGTCTCATCTATTTCAAACATCAATTGCAGCTCCAAAGCTCCTGTCCAGCCTCCGGTCTGTTCATTCGAACCCAGCAGACACCACAGGCGGACAGGCGGGATTTAATCTACCATTTTATTTACTCATATTATCTATTTTAGTGTTCTATTTATTCACAAGCATAGAACAACGACTACAGAGAGGAGCCTTCCAAGTCCAGGGCATCCCAAACACCTTCGATATTCCCACTGTTGCCCTTTGTATTCACCTGAGGCGTGAGCTAAGCCGCCACCATGATGAAAGCACCACAACGTGGCGCTTTCATCATGGCGGCACCCCGGTTCTGTCAACATGACCGGACTAGGACATGGCTTCAACACGCCTCCCATATGGCGCATTGGCGGTAACTGGCGTGCTATAGCGGTAAATGACGTGTTATGGCGATAACTGGCGTGCTATGGCGGTAACTGGCGTGCTATGGCGGTAACTGGCGCGCTATGGTGGTAACCGACGTGCTATGGCGGTAACTGGCGTGCTATGGCGGTAACTGGCGTGCTATGGCGGTAACTGGCGTGCTATGGCGGTAACTGGCGTGCTATGGCGGTAACTGGCGTTCTATGGCGGTAACTGGCGTGCTATGGCGATAACTGGCATGCTATGGTGGTAACTGACGTGCTATGGCGGCAGCCCACCCTCCATATTGCTCGTTGACAGCAACTCGCATTCTATGTCGGCAACTCGCGTCCTGTACAGCCCGTTTTGAATTTATTTGTAGTTCTTTATAAAAAATAAGTTGTTCGGTGCATTAGCGAGGAACATTGGTCACATAGATAAGACAGTAGTATTAGCCTTATTCCTCGGAAAAAAACAGGAGAATAGAGATATAGTTAAATTGATATTTCAACAACATGCCTCGCCCGAAACAACAGCGGAAGTGAAACTCTGCAACAAGTTCAATTCTGCTATTGTTTCAAGAAAGGCATGTTGCCGAAATATTAACCTAACCATGTCTTTATTCTCTTGTTTTTTCCAAGGAATAAGGCTAATGCTACTGTCTTATCTATTTGCAGTTTTTGGCAAAGCTGCTTCGCAGAATTATCCTCCTGATACTTCGGATGGTAAGAGCTTTCCGATCCACCCACCCGTGGCGGAGCAGGTTCAAATTGGTTGTTGTGCTCACAATTTGACCCTGACTGGGATGACCGCGGCATCGGCCGCGCTAACGGTCAGATGGCGTCAGAGCACAAGACGGAGCGTGCCGAGCATCGCTAAACGTTTCGCCATTACATTTTACCGTCAACCTTGAATTTTACAACAACAAACAACAACAACGCAACAGGCATTGCCTAACATGAGCTCTGATCTAAAAAATGCATCCAATGAAAATGTTCCGACCGAATCTTTTTAGAGTATGTTATGGCGTAAAGAGGAAGTTTTGGTAGAAAGAGCGAAATTAAATGAATCAAGGAAGCATGATGCAACTCTCCCATTCTGAGATTGACATAGCTCATGTAATCATATAGGGTTCGGATTACTTGGCCCAATGCCGAAATTGAACGAGCCTGGTAGCCATAAGCTCAACTGAACGCCACTGACTCAGGGTCGTGTCTAGGAAGCTTTGAGTTATCCACCGTTCTCGGGAATCGAACAGCTTCCATTGCATTCAATATCACTCTTTCGGAAGGGTAAGCCGCCTTTACCTTATGAGCTTTCGGCTGTTCACCTGCAATTTTTTCCTATACAGGACCAACCATGTTATAATCTACGCCTACCATTAGATATATATGAACTATACCAGGGACGTACGCAAAACTCACAGTGAGAGTAGAGGGATGAAGGTCAAAACTTTCACTTTAAAGTCAGTGTAGCGCGCCTCATAGGCGGGTCCTGGGAGGGAGGGGGGGGGGGGCACGAGGTCATGACCCTCCCAAACAACTCTGAGAGTATGTTTTGACCCTCCAAAACATTCCCAGAACTTCACAAAAGTTTCGTCTACTTACCGTCTGTTATCACCATTTGCAATAAACCCATCTGACCAGTTGACTCTTCAAAGTAATATCTTACGTTGCGAGCTTTGTTAACATGCATACGGTACATAGAATATTCCAAAGCATGTCGGTGCTTAAATGGTGTCCCTACTAGGTACTCGCGAGAGGCACCATGCACTGGACCTCGGATCCCACACCAGCCAGCTGGCGACGAACGGTTGCCTCCTCCCCCCAAACTGCAGGCTAGATCCGCCCCTGGCGCGCCTCAGAGACGAACATGCTCATATGGCGTAAGACAGCATGCCATGTTTTGATCTTAGAATCATGACTTGCGACATTGCGATCAAACGCCACGATGACTTGCGATATGGCGGTCTTCCCAATAAAACTGGAGAAACCAGGAAACTGATCAAAGCGCTCGTTTTTCCCATGTCCGGTGATGTTTATCGGTTTTGGAGAGCTGTAACGTGACACAAAAGTGACGGATGCAAGTGGTTTTGAACTTTCGCTCCCGTATCTCATGCATCTTATGCGCCGAGGTCGAGTGACATCCTGGTTGCGCGAACTAAGATGGCGCAGAGTCGATGAACTGATATGTGAACGCGGTATTATAGCCATGTATAATATCCCCACAGTCACGCGCGCGCCGGAGATGCTATGAGAGCGTGTGGTACACCGCTTTGACGTGTCCGCTGGAGCCCCTCGAGTGACGGCTATTGGGCAGCGGCAGCCACCGCGTGTCGGACTAAATTTAGGCGCCGGTCGTTCATGTTTCGCACATCTAGCGAATGAAACTTGTTGTGTGCAGACGTGTGAGGATCAGTGATTTGCTGTCTGCAGACCTGCAAGCATCAGCAGTTTGCTGTCTGCAGGCCTGCAAGCATCAGCAGTTTGCTGTCTGCAGGCCTGCAAGCATCAGCAGTTTGCTGTCTGTAGACCTGCAAGCATCAGCAGTTTGCTGTCTGTAGACCTGCAAGCATCAGCAGTTTGCTGTCTGCAGGCCTGCAAGCATCAGCGGTTTGCTGTCTGTAGACCTGCAAGCATCAGCAGTTTGCTGTCTGTAGACCTGCAAGCATCAGCAGTTTGCTGTCTGTAGACCTGCAAGCATCAGCGGTTTGCTGTCTGCAGTCCTGCAAACATCAGCGGTTTGCTGTCTGCAGACCTGCAAGCATCAGCGGTTAGCTGTCTGCAGTCCTGCAAGCATCAGCGGTTTGCTGTCTACAGACCGGCAAGCATCAGCGGTTTGCTGTCTGCAGACCTGCAAGCACCAGTGCTTTGCTGTCTGCAGACCTGCAAACATCAGCAGTTTGCTGTCTGTAGACCTGCAAGCATCAGCAGTTTGCTGTCTGCAGACCTGCAAGCATCAGCGGTTTGCTTTCTGCAGACGTGCGAGCATCAGTGGTTTGCTGTCTGCAGACATGCAAGTATCAGCGGTCGTGAATAACGCAATATTTATGCCTATTTTGACCTTCTGTTTGTCGAGGAGATGAACGAATCTTATGTGGTGCACCACTTTTATCTACGTTGTTTGCCTTATCTTTTGTGACGTTTGTATGCATATTAACGTGGGAGCTGAAAAATCCACTTTGTGGAAGCTCGTAAACACAAATCTATCTTCCAATTTATCTGCGTAGGTTGATGTGTCTTCCTAGAACGTTTCGTCGTCAAGAGCTTTTTGCGCATATACCAACTCAGGTGATAAATTTGACAAGAATGGGAGGGAGGGTGCACATTGCCCCGCGGAACCCGACGGGATTACGCCCTGATCATGCCACATTCTCGGAAAAAAACTATAAAACTCAGAAGGTTTTAACTCTGGACAGAGATAAACATTGCGTCCCGTATTAGGAGTGTATCTGTGGACCTCTCTAGGAGTGTATTTGAGGACCTCTCGTAGGTACTGCTTTTATGAAGTGTTAAGCTTTTTTTAAAAAAATAAGTCATCAGTGTAGGTCCACGACCAAAATCATAATACAGACACTGTGTGCCTTCAACCTTGCACCTATGGCCCAATGGTAGATGACCGGGCATGTGTTTGACCGACGCCGTCAGTTCACGGCTGCTTCTCGCACGAAATGTGTTTCGGGCTTATTTCAAAGCCGTTTGTTCCGCCGTCGCCTATCCCAAGCGTTCTTTGCCCACGTCACCGCTCGCCAAGTAACGCGGCGTAAGTGGTGAAACAAGGAAATGCGAGTAATCCGCGTTGGTGGGAGGTGAGTTTGCGACAGTTACATTTGATTTCCGCGCATTGTCTCCTACTACTTGGTGTACCTCTTAGCCTTACAGGCAAGTGCAATCAGCACCAGCACCAAATACTCCACTCGCGGGGTTAGACGATGCAACATTCTGCAAGCGGGCCTTAAGACCTGCCTCCCTTTCGGGGAGGCTTCCCTCCCTTACGGGGAGGCCTCCCTCCTTACGGGGAGGCAGGTCTTCCCGCCTGAGCCGCTTCACAGCCGGCACTGAACGACGCCGCACGTTCCAACTAAGCCCGCGTCAGTAGTTTTCCTCTCTACGCTGACGAGGTGGGACTTAAAAGGTCGAGGAGAGCCTGCGACCTCTTACACGATTTGACCCCCCAGCCCATTTGTGGCCGATTAATACAGCGACCGGATAGTCTGGCGAGCAGTTTTCTAGCACATCAATACCCTGCATCTCTGCTGGCTGCTTTATCTCATCCGAGCATTGCTGGTCCGAATTGGTTGGAACACAACTCATGAGCATGGTCGGATAATCACAAATGTGTCCTTCAGCGGAAAATAATTACATCGTAACGCATTGGTGGCTGCGGTGCCTGCCTGCTGGGCCTTCCTGCACCAACTTCCAGCCCAGAGCTGCCACTTTTAGGATCGTGAAAGTCCGCTCACTCTGCAGCTCTAGTTTGAAAACCCACACCCATTCCAGAACGTGTTTTTTCAGAAAACGACCAGCTAGCCCCTAAGTACAAGAGAAAGAGAGCTGGAGACACCTAACTTGCAGAGTGGATTGGTCTGTGTGTGAAGCCACATGTGGAAAAAGTTTGAGGTGAACAGGTTAAGTCCCTTGGATCACATACGGTCCTAAGAGCTTGGTGTCTAAAATGCCCTAGATCTCTTAATACAGCCACCTTATAAAAAGGTCACTGGTGTTCGCTCAAGTTCAGCGACTTTGTTAACCTTGATGAGGTGATGGTGACCGAAAACCTATCAGATGGCCTTGATCTTGAGTTTTGAACAAACGTTTAGAATTACGTTAGGTGGTACGCTCCTAAAAACAAAGATCAACCTGCGTCATTTTATGTCAGTGACCTACTCTGAGCTTTCAGAAATCCATGAAAAATATATGTTGCAGTCCCTGTCAAAACAAGCTCTTCAGCAAAAATATTTGGTATTAACCAAGCCCTGACCTTCATACCTAGCCTGGCTCAGTGGAATGCGTTGCGATGCTAAATTGAAGTGATTTATTGTATGAAACTCAGACTTAACTACTATTATCACCACTTCTACTCAGAGCCATCTCAGAGATGTATGGCTTTGCCTAACACGCTGCTGTCGCCTCATATTGGATAATTACCTAGAACTCACGTTCGCTTACAGCCACGGCCTGATTTTAACCGGTCATAGATCAAGAGCCTTACAAGGTACACCTAACATTTGTGTACCAAAAGATCCTCTAAATGTCAAAAGCTATGCAAAGTTTGGAGTCAGCATGTCGCGCCGTTCGGAAACAAGTCTTTAAATATTTTTGGGAAGGCGCAGATTGCTCCCCTCCCGGGCACACCCCCTCCCGGGCACACCCCTCCCGGGCAACACCCCCTCCCGGGCACCCCCCTCCCAGGCACACCCCCTCCCGGGCACACCCCCTCCCGGGCACCCCCCTCCCGGGCACACCCCTCCCGGGCACACCCCCTCCCGGGCGCATGATAACCCGACTCTTGAGCCTGAGATCCTATTGCGAGCAAGGCAAGAGAGGGGGGGGGGGGGGGGCGGGGCGGCAGAAGCGGTGCGACAGGCGTGGTAGCATCGACGCCAAAGATGAGTAAAATTGTTGCAATGGTCTGTTTTGTTTCGCTCGTTCGTTCGATATGCATCATGCAACCGCTAAAAAGTGATACTTTTATTCTTACGATAGTTTTAGGAACGTTGCCACACCAGGCTCGGTCGACATTCTCCTCCTGTGACCAGTTATCCAGGAGACTTCACGCAACACTAGAGCTCAACGATTCCGAAACCATGCCGGTGTAGGCAGCGTCCATCGCAGAAACAGCCAAACCTTCCATCGGCTCAGTAGGCAGCGTCCACCGCAGAAACAGCCAGGCCTTCCATCGGCTCAGTAGGCAGCGTTCATCGCAGAAACAGCCAAGCCTTCCATCGGCTCAGTAGGCAGCGTTCATCGCAGAAACGGCCAAGCCTTCCATCGGCTCAGTAGGCAGCGTGCATCGCAGAAACAGCCGAGCCTTTCATCGGCTCAGTAGGCAGCGTGCATCGCAGAAACTGCCGAGCCTTTCATCGGCTTGGTAGGCAGCGTGCATCGCAGAAACAGCCGAGCCTTTCATCGGCTCAGTAGGCAGCGTGCATCGCTGAAACAGCAGAGCCTTTCATCGGGTCTGTTCTCTTGCGTGCTGCAAGCATACCTGTTGGCCATCCCACTGCAAATTAAAGCCAGCTTACGTCACGAGAGCTCTCGCGTCGTAATGCCCTTCGGCGGCACCCGGCTGGGATGGGGTCGGATCACCTGGCTCACACCCGCCGCCTAGTGACCGCAACTCTCGCGGAGGGGGGGGGGGGGGGGCGTGGGCCGGCCATCGGCGCCCCTCCATCGATGCCGATGTAATCCGCTGGAACGAGCTCCTCCGCGAGATTTACCGCCCGCTCGACGGCCGGCCTAATTGAGCCGACGCGCCGAGCCGCCGGCACTCCGCGAACGCGATCGGCGCGCCGCGACCGCGCCGAATCCGGGTTCGGTCCCGGCCGCTGTCGGGGAGGCGGGCACGCGCGATGAAGCGCTGGGGACGACCTGTCAGGTTCGGCCCGCCTGCAACAATCGGGTGATCGGGTCGATAATCCGCGTTCTCACGTGCGCTGGCGCTCCGTGGATGACGCCGTCGAGAGGCGTTGGAACGCAATTAAATGTGCATCCCCTGTTCACCTATAGAGCGATAGCCCTCGCAGGACGAGCGCAGTGCGTGCCGTCCGGCGAGTGGGTCACTCGCCGAACAGTGATGACCGCGGCAGAGGCCCCACGCCAATGTCAAATATCCGGCTACCAGCCTACGCTCACGGTCCTGGCCGCCGCCGGAGGGGGCGGGATTGACAGATAACAGACCACCGCAGCTATTTCGGATGCATTCACGCACTGCACGGCGCCTGAAAGGTCGCTGACCCATTTATTTCACCCGCCCGGGACCGTCGGCGTCAGCGGGTGAACCAACGCCACGGGCGAGGCTGGAGTCCGGTGCTGCAGTGGGAGGCACTGCTTCCCGTGCCGAATCACAGGTGGGCATAGTGGAAGCCGCGGCCGCCTTTGTAAAAGGCCGTGTTCGGGTTTTCGACAAAGCAGGGAATGCAAAGAATTGCGAGCGCGGGAGCTGCAAATAGTGCTCAGCAATTGCAGAGCTTATTCAGGGTGAATACGATCTCCCACGTTATCAAAAGTCAGCGTATGGACTTCGTTGACTTCCAGTAATCCCGGGAGGAGGGTTTTTCGTCAAGGCTAACAATTTTGTATTCACACCTCACGTGAAAAGGTCTAACCAAGTTCAAAGCCGGGAGAAGGGGCGGCGCAGCTGATTCGGTCGATGTCACCGCTAGCGGCAATATTTCGTTGTAAATACTGTTGACGGCAATTATTCGAGCCCTGGGACGTTATTGTCAGCATGTAAAGCTTTTTTGACCAGCTGTTTATCTCCTTCGGTATTTCTCTGTCATGCTCTTAATATCTTAGGGAAGAGCTCAGTTTTCATGGGAAATACGAATGCTTACTTTATCTTTTACATAAGGTGTCCTCTGGACATGCCCTGGTCAGGACAGTTTTCTCCCTTTGACATCATCAACTGAAATGTGCAGGGAGTGACGTAAGACCCGACTTCGAAGGCCATTTATTTGCGTGTAAAACAAGAGCCTCCTAGAGCAAAATATTTGCTTGATGGCAAACTAGTGAATCAATGCAGCAATTTAAGAAAAGGAATGCTTGGATTTCTTACCGAAATAAAGTGAACTCTGATGCATTTATTTCAGGTGCAAAAAATTGGACTAGAATTCATTTTGAGGGCAACCTTATGAAATTGCTATGCTGGCACTTGGAGTGATCAGAAGAGGGGCATGCTTCAATACTTGGCGAATAAAACGTATACATAACCAACGACATTGTTAAATAACACATTTCAGATCATTTGACCTCAGTACCGGAAGAGTAAATCACACGTATTGTGCGTACCCAGCGGATTATTGTTATCATATATATATATATATATATATATATATATATATATATATATATATATATATATATATATATATATATATATATATATATAATAATAGTGTATAAGTAATACGACAGGAAAATGTCTTATTTTGCCCCTTGAACTCAATAAGTAAGCTATGCTTGTCGACTTTACAAAAAAGACACAATTTGCGCATGCTAATTTTGCAGAAGATATGCGCCAACATCGTCACGGATTTTGGGATAGTATTTAGTGTCGGTGAAGCTATTTCCAGAAAATTCGACACTTCAACTGAACTTGTGCACGTTGATCTGCCCCTTTCTGTGCCTAACTTTGTTTTTTATCAAACAAACCCGCTAATCTCCTTAAGTTGAGTATATCAACTATTGTAACGTACTAGTGATAGATCCTTTGTTTATCATTTTGACCTTGGGCACATGCGAAATTATACCGCGAAGGAATAAAGCCAGAAACATTTGCACACCATCGTCGTCAGGGCAAAGTTGAGGTATCTAAGCAGCTTCTACAGAACCAGTTCCCCTAGTACCTAGCTAGAAAGCAGAGAAAACCGGACAGCGTTGACTTTCTGGCAGGTGTGCTTTGTTCAAACAGCCTTAGCGCACTCTGAGATCAACCCGAGGCCTTGGTGCACTCTGAGACCAGCCCGAGTGGCGCGATATAAAGCGCGCGAAAGACGGAGCGAGCGCGATTTAGTGGCTTGCAATCCCGTCAATCAATGCGGGATGAGGTGTCGGTCGGGGCTGCAAGCGTGGGCTAAGAAAGCGCTTGGGAGCAGATCCGGGAGATTTAAGCGTTCGATCCATAAATCAGCGCTAGGCCGTGGAGTTCTGCTGTAAGTTAAAACTCTGACCGCGTCTGGCGATGCAGCCGCATCACACGCTTCAGTTGTGCACGGTCTTGGCTGACCTTCACCCTCGTGCCCAGCAACCTAATGTCAGGGATCTCTGAGTTTAGCGTCCTGATATCCGAGTCCTGATCAAATCTGGGTCACAGGCCAACAGGTTTGCTCGGGCTCTGCCGAGGTAGGCTCGCGTTATGCAACACGATCGGTAAACAGGCGAGCCTCTCCGCAAAACGCAGACTCGCAGTCAGCTCAGCGATCGGTAAACGTCACCGTCAGCAAAGATAATGACAAATTTTATGCCCAGTGGAAAGGCACATCGACAAAATTTGGTGCGGCAAATTCGCTAGAATGGAGTTCGCATTCGCTAGAACGAACGAAGTTCCAGAAAGTCTTTCAACAAAGAGGTAGTAATTGACAACCACTTGAAGGTCAGTTGGTGTGGCTGCTGCCGCCCCCTCCGCTCGTCCCTACGCAGACGTGCCAAGAATGCCAACCAGTTGATGGTTTGCAATTTGTAGGGATCGGCACGCCTGGATGATGACCATTGACGCCATCATAAAGCCATCACAATAGGCTGTGAAGACCGTCAAGGTATCACGGCCGACCTTCAGACCCAAAACTCGTTCGCGTCACAGAGCTGCCAATGAAACGCCCGACTACAAGTGATGAGAGGGTTTACAAATGGTCAGCACCTAGTAACATGTTCTTTTCCGGAGGGAAGACCAAGCGAAAAGTTACGTAGGCTGGTAGTGGACGTGCGAGGAATATTATTCACATAGATAAGAGAGTAGTAATAGCTGTATTCCTCGAACAAAACCAAGATAATTGAGATATAACTGCGTCATCCCGTTTTTTCGAAGAATAAGGCTATTACTACTGTCTAATCCAAGCGCAAAGCTATATGCTTGACACACAGAGGATCAGAAAAACCAACCGTCGCAAATTAAGTCGGAATAGAACCCATCACTTTAATCCGCACGCATTTCATCGCTTCACGAAGTCTTACTTTATTTTCAAGAACACTCCAGCGGGAGTTTTGCGGCACTTCACTAGGGTAATTCAACGTCACTGATGTGACACCGGCCGCCGTATTATACCGCATCGTACCATGCTTTATGCTGAACCGCCTCGACCAGCCGAAGTGACGCGCCAGCGCTGTTTTCCGGCGAGTGACCGGCCACCTATGGATCACCGCGGGAGAGAAGCCAGCTGCCAGCGACGACGCGGCTCCGGCTCCGGCCTCGGCTAGGAGGATCCGGTCTATGACCAGCACGGCGTCCGACCCGCTGTTGCCGGGGCGACGCGACGCCAGTGTTTGGCCGGATGCGGCCTGTGGCACCAGCAGCCATCCAGAGGCGCATCACGTCGCCTGTACCATCACGGTAGAGGCTCATAAGTGCCGGCTGGCTCGTGATAGGCGATACGTTTTGGAGGGGGAGTGGGTAGCGTTCACGCCCGGGCTGTCTGCCGTTCAGCATTGGATGGACAGAGTCACCTGATTTATCAGTGAAGTGCGTCCTCAGTTACCAGACAAAAACATCACCGCGTGAAAGGATGAAAGGAGAGGCAGTGTCTCTTGTTTCATAAAGCCCTTGCGAAGGCACCGTTTCACCGTTTCCGTTACCGATTCTTGTCCGCAGTGCGCTCCGTTCCATCCAGCTGACCAATCGATGGTGCCGTTGCAGTTCGTGCCGGGGCCGCGGAGCGAGGCCCCGAGAACACTGTCAGCCTCCGCACTGTTTCTTCCTCTCTCCGACATTGGAATGACACGGCACGCTACGATAAGACGATCAATCTCTAAGTGGCGCATTGGAGCGTCTATCTTGCATGAGTTGGCTAGCACGTAGGTTTGCCAGCGTATGGGGTGGGGGCAAACAATTCACAGCCGTGCTTTCTTGATAATTATCTTGGTGTGGATCTGGTAGGACCTGACGTTTCAGTGCACTTGTAAGTAGTCCACTGAAAGTATTGAAATCTCTACTCTAGTAGTAGCCGTTTCAATAGGCTTTGCCATTAGACCAAGTACTTAATTTGAAATGACTTACTATCTCGGTGAATGTGACCAAAGTACGCCAAAAAACATACGTATGCTCTTTGGATGGCTGTTGGTCGCAATGAACTGGGCTGTACGTTTGTATGACCTGCATCGTCCATCTCACTCGGCTTGGACCTCAGAGTGTAATATAGGACACTGGGCCTCAAACGGCAATGTTGGCCTCTTCCAGAAGTAAATTATCGGTGTTTCTTTGCGTCAGGCGTTTTTAAGCACTGTGAAAATAGACGGTTATGTTTGTAGATGGCACACACAGGAACCACCTGCAGCTTGCTTCGTGTCTTCATCTTCTCGCATTCTCGAAATCTGACATTGCTCCTTAGAAGCGTCCCAGATTAGTGACCTGCCATCGACCTGGCTCCGTTGAGCCAACGGAAACTACGCCGTTAAACATGGCCTGCTCTCGGGCGCACATGACCCGCTGCACACACCGACCAGGCTCCACTGAGCCACCGGAAACTAAGCCGTTAGACACATGGCCTGCTCTCCGGCGCACGTGAACCGCTGCACACACCGACCAGGCTCCACTGAGCCACCGGAAACTACGCCGTTAAACATGGCCTGCTCTCCGGCGCACGTGACCCGCTGCACACACCGACCAGGCTCCATGGAGCCACCGGAAACTAAGCCGTTAGACACATGGCCTGCTCTCCGGCGCACGTGACCCGCTGCACACACCGACCAGGCTCCATGGAGCCACCGGAAACTAAGCCGTTAGACACATGGCCTGCTCTCCGGCGCACGTGACCCGCTGCACACACCGACCCACAGCTCTGCCTGCCCGCTTTCTCCTCCATCAGTCTGGTGATGATCTGCAGGCGCTGCGACTCTGGCTCGCCGAGGACTACCAAATTTTGAGTCGTGTTTTTCAGCCCTTTGGGCTGTTCGCGAATGTTATATGACTGATTTTAAAGGACTTGCCCCACGGGAGATTGCCACTGAGCTACATGCACCAAAAGCTGCCGTATTCGCTCCAGTTCATTTGACGTGTTCGTTTTTGGAAACTTTATGCTTTTGACGCCCCTTTTTTCCCGGAGTTTGGACAGGGAAATTTGCATGCAGGTGTAATAACTGAGTGCGGTGAATTGAGTGGGTTGCAGGCTTGCCCGGTCGAGCGTGACGCTGAAGCTACGTAACTTCCGGTCTGGTGACGTCATTACAGCTCCTTTCGCGTCATTGCCCCTCATGACGCGCAGTTTTCAGAACAGTTTATTTCAAAGAGAACTACGATCTTCGGCCCTTGCTGTGCTGCATTCACAGACTCAAGCCGCCCGACGGTGTTCCATGCGTCCCGCCGGCACTACCTGGGGGTCAGGTCAAAATGCGGGCAGGTAGAGGGCGTGGTGGAGGGCTGAGCTGCCCGAGAGCGGGTCCGTGTCGGCTCCCGGCCCCTCCAGCGGCCGCTCCAGCGTGTGCAGCACCCCGTTGACGGTCATCAGGTCACACACGCGCGTGCTGACCGCGGCCGCGGCGAAGGTGCCCAGCGGGGTGAAGGTGGCGCCCCTGGCGGAGCCGGCGGCAAGCAGGGCACCGCCGTCGAGACGTCGATATGCCGTGAGGTAGGGGTTCAAGGAACCGCAGCAGATGACACCTGGGAAACAGCAGACGGACTCTTATCAACGGCGTCCAGTCTCGACTGCCTGGTGCCGGAGTGGTTGCCTGGGTGATTGCTGTCAATGTAAGAAATGCTGGCTTTATGGCGTTATGCAACCGGTATTTCATGGGATACAGGAGATCAATAGCTGATCATAAGTTCTCTGAATTAAAAATGCCGCAAATCCGGGAACTGAAACCCTTTTCTTCCTATTTTAAGTACTCCTCGCGATACTTCCCTTATCTACCACCCACTACCTCACAGCAGCTTCAATGGCTGCTTGGTTGCAGGATAGGCACAAAAACAATCCTTGCCTCATCTTTGTCCCGTTTTCCCACGTTTGGCCATACCGAATGTTTCCAACAAATTTATCTATATATATATATAAATATATATATATATATGTATATATAATATTGTGTGTATATATAATATATACATATATAATATAATCTATATATATATATTATATATATAGTGTGTATATATATATATATATATATATATATATATATATATATATATATCTACATATATATATATATATAATATCTATATATATATATATATCTCTCTCTCTCTCTCTTCTCTCTCTCTCTCTCTCTCTCTCTCTCTCTCTCTCTTCTCTCTCTTTCTCTTCTTCCTCTCTCTCTCTCTCTATCTCTCCTCTCTCTCTCTCTCTAGCCCGACAGTGGGGACATGATGTAAGCATTTAAACTGCCCTTCATTGTCAAAAAACATCATTTATTTTATGCGTTCACTGGAGACGACTGACGCGGTTTGGAGACGATCTGGACGAGACTCTCACACCGTTGAACACACGAGCCCATGAAGCGCTCTTTCTAGCGCGCTGTCTCCCAGCCTTCTGGCGGCTCTGGGGGCCTTTTCTCCGGACTGGGAAGCTCCTGTCGTCATGCGCCGTTTTGCAAACAGGAAAACCGCTACGTATCTCGACGAAACCGACTCGGAGGTTCTCTACAGCAACTTAAAACTGTAAGTGTACTTTACGGGCGAGGATTACCGGCTACGTTGAACATTGGCTGATGTTTTTAGCCTTGCAGTGACTGCTGGAGTTTGTTCAGCCACTAGCCCGATCATCTAGATCGAGGCCATTATGGACTGCCGTGTCGCGACAGGAGCTGGAAGGGCGCCGACTGCTGGCCCGACCGGCCTCGTCATCCCACAGAGTCTCAATACGCTTATCCTGTGAGCCACGACTTTGATAACCAGCTTTCGCCGGTCGGTTGGCCGGCCTTCAATCTGTTTACCAGCAACGTATGAGTTCATGGCTTGGCTTATATGCCGCATGGCTCCCATTCCCCATATAACCAGCGACAAGCAGTCGGGTAAATACCTTCGGAGCTCATTAGATGTAGCACATTTTTGGGATCTGTCGGGAATTGGGAGCCGTTGGACGCATAAAAAAGCTCTTATGTAATAAAGAAAGGTCCTCGGTTCCTATTTTCTTGCATAATGAGTCAAAGTCCTCGTGCTGAGTTTACGACCTTCAGAATACCAGGAGGTACCGGTTAAAAAACGCTGTAGTGCTAAATGATAAGGGCGAGAATGGTCAGATCCAACTTCTGACGTCGGCTCTGATCAGAAACAGATCCTAGGTCAAGCAACTGATCCGGTAAAACAGGCTAAACGCCACTATAGTTGCTTTTAGCGCAACAACGTCGGTTAACCAGTGCATTCTGGTATATTGAGGGTTTCTACCTCAGCGTAAGGGCTTTTAATTCATCATGCCGAAACAGTTTTGCCAATCATTATTTTAATTTCATTATTCTGCATTTTGGACTGAAAAAACTAACAATTTTCTGGTGTGAGTAAGCTTATATCGGCGATAGCCGGAGACATTGGCAGACGCGTCAGAGTCTTATAAGACTTAAGCGGAACCGGAATAAAACACTGTCATATACAGAGCGAAAAAGCAGAATAGAAGACGAGCATGGCGTTCCTCTATGCTTTGGCTCAGAATGGAACAATATGCTACCTTATAGGTCACAGAGACCCTCTTTCAGAACAGGGCTGTGCCGCTGCACTCTGTAAGACATCTCAACATTTTCGGATGGCTTGCCCCAGGCGCTTGGTCACCTTGAACACATTGGGACCACCTTGCTCGCAGAACGCTCCCGTGCCCACTCCGTGCAGCTCGACGATACCCAGCGATACACTGGCGTTTTCGGAACGCCCAAGGTTCCTCCACTACAGGGCAGACCACACCACACAGCAGCAGAGGTCCGGGCCGGAGCCTGGATCGCACAACACCGCCCGGTTCTGCGATGCTGACGCACCGAGAAGCCTTCGGCAGCCATGCGCCGAAGTCCCGCAGTCCACGAGGGCGCCTGCCTGCACTGCACGATCTCGCGTCGCAGGTGCGCACCTGGAACCGCTCCGTCGCGCCGTGAGGACGGTCGCCAGAGTCTGGGGCACGTGTGCGGAGTGTGGAGAGCAGTGACAGTATACACACCAGGGTGGGGAAACAGATACTTCTTTAGGAAAACACAGCACGCAGCTATGGAAACAATTGGTTCATATCTCCAAATGGGCGTACGATAAATTTGGGGCGCCATCCGACAAGCGCAAGTAGCCTCCACGCTAAATGAAACTCCGCTGTGTGACAAGCGTTACAGTCTCCTATAATTATGGGCCGTTGCAGTCGGTTCCTAACACCAGGCGAAGCCCACCGAACCGGCCATAGTAGTTGTACTATAAGCGGCGGCGTATCCAGGGAAATCACCAGAGGAGGACATGACAAAGTCACCTGGGATTTGACCTGATAAAGAGTCACATTGAGACCGCTGGGACACACCTACTTTTGTCATGTTTCTCGGCTATTTGATTTTCAAAAGCCCCCATTCCGAAATTGCCTTCAAAATATCGAGCTCCTGAAGGTGTCAGTTTAATTTCAACAGATTAGTCATGACTTCGTGATGCCCAGCTTGATCGCCACTGACTGGCACGTAACACATGCAGTTCTGTACGCCACAGCAAAATGAAAAATGAACAGCTGGTGATGTCATATCAACGCGGGATGTATGCCATTTTCCTCGTAAATTCAAAAGACGAGCTCTGCGGCAAGCAGCATCTAACTACGCCTTGTTCAAACAAAGTCTTGATCTAAACTTTGATCTGCAATGCAAGGTCCTGCCGTTAAACGTGATGGCACTTACGATTACTGAGATATCACTAGTCAGCCCTACACAGACGAAATAACATCCGATAAAACAAGTAAGCACTAATGATAAGATGTAATGGAATCCGTACAATACAAGAGTTTGTCCAGAACGAAGCAACTTTGGCGATGGACGTTTCGGATTTTGCATGATACTTGGCGCCAAGCGATGAGAGCGTGCAGCTCTTCTTGACCGAACAACCGTGAGGTGAGTGAGGGGTCCTTGGGGAATGGGAGTGGGGTGTGGCGCCTGATCTGGAGCGTGTTCTGCAGCGCAGTCCGGCATCGCTGGTGGCTCGGCGATTTGTGCTGGCTACTTGCTCATACCATGGTAAACCGTCGTGAATCGTGAACCAAAGATGACTAAAACCATGCGATGCAAGCAAGCAAGGAAGATGGGATGCTACTCTAATCCAAAACATAAAAATAGTACTCGAAATGTACCGGCTGTTGCGCCAAACAAACGTGTTTGGGAATACTTGTTCCACGATTTCAGTGTTTCACTGTTTCAGAAATTCGGGCGCTGATTCCGGTATTGAAATGCTGGTTAATTTTCAATATTCGGTCCAACATTGACGCGCTCTGAATGTCGCCATTAATTCAAGCATGACCTTTGATCTTTTCACCATTTCGGCCTGTCGACGGTTCGGTACGTCGCCAGTTTTGCGCTTCGCCATTTAACCGCTTGCCAATCTGGCTCGTTAACTTGTCTACACGTCACCATTTTGCGGCTCACCATCCAACCGATCCGACTTTTTGGCCCGTCGATTATTTTACAGGTCGCTATTCCGCAGTCGCCATTTGGCAGTCGACGAAAAGGCAAAACTAATGCGCTTCCGTAAGATACTTAACTCAGGTGGTTTGCAAGGCCGAACGATGAAACTTCTTCTCTCGCTGCCCTCGCTGCTCTCAACAGTTCACCAGAAGTCACGTGTTATCTTACTGCGGCTTCGTGTATCTGACTATGAGCGTGTTCGCGGACGTCTCTCTCTATCGGATGGTCTCTCACGGGACCTCCGCCCAGCCAGCCGTGTCTTTCCACTTGGCGACACGATCGCGACGTAGTTTGTTCGCCAGCGCTGTTGTATAACGCGCTCCCTCCACTTTGCCGGGCGGCACGCGGGTCAGACGCGCGGCACGCACTCTGCCGGGCGGCACGCGGGTCAGACGCGCGGCAAGCGCCCCGTTCCCAGGTGCTGCTCCGCGACGGGTAGATCCGAGCGTAAACAACGTACATCAGATCACGAACAAGGTGAAAGCGTGCGCGTGTGCACAGTGAGCTGAGAGACGGAGACTCTTTGTTGTATGTAATGGACTTTAAGAGTGGGGTGTTTGATGTGTGTCAAAAATGCAATGAATCTTTTATTTGGATTGCGTCATGTGCGATCATAGACAAGGTGATATTGTTACGTTGCATGGGAAGTCCGTAATATGAAGCGGGTGTTGACTGCGCTTTTTTCGCGGTTTTCAGACATTCAGATGCCAGTTGCCAGTTCCGGGAATCGCCTATGCTTGTCGGCAAAGCCCCGATCAGTAGGCAATGTTGCTGTTCGAATTCGGCGAGTGGCCAATACACCATTTAACTGACCTAGGTGGTGCAACAGCGGACCACTCGGTTGTAATGAATAATGACTGGCACGCCTTGCTCAACTCAGACTGGCCTAGGTGAAACGATCACACGACTTGCAGCGTCCTTATCCCATATGGCACAAGCAGGTGAACGAGTCTAGCATTCTGAGTTGAAGATAACCCCCCCCCCCCCCCCATGGAGCGCTGGAGGGGCAGAGTCGCGCTGGTAACAGGTGCCAGCGCCGGCATCGGTGCTGCCATCTGTCGAGGGTTTGTGCATCACGGAATGACGGTGGTTGGATGCGCCAGGAATCACAAACGGATCGAGGTGGGCCCGACTTTGAAAAAAGCTTTGCATATGCTTAGAACGGGCCGTTAATGAGCGGAAAACGCGTGATGGTTATAGGGACTGCGTTCACTAAGCATTAGTTGAATTGCTGTACGTAAAAGGGTAACGGCATCTACTTTTGATTCATTTCATGCTTTTCTGGCAAATATCTATGCTTAATTACCCAGAAAATGTTGCAGTCTAACGTGCATTCAATAAAAAGCTTACACCAGCAGCATGCAACAGCATTAATACCTTATATTCAGCCATAGAGTTGAGGGGTCGTGAGGAAACGAAAGGCCACACCGGTAGCCTTACTTCTGGGTTCTGAAGCTCTGCGGGATTTCACGCTATTTTTTAATGCATTTTTGAGTGTTACAATTTTGAACAAAGTAATGGAGCTTGAAAATTAGGGGAGACATTTAATGAGAGCTTGGCCATCCGGCTTCTGATGTCATTACTACAATCGGACATTTTCAGGAGCTGGCTGCTGAGCTGAAAGACTGCCGCGGC
Source organism: Pollicipes pollicipes (assembly GCF_011947565.3). Classification (NCBI taxonomy): domain Eukaryota; kingdom Metazoa; phylum Arthropoda; class Thecostraca; order Pollicipedomorpha; family Pollicipedidae; genus Pollicipes; species Pollicipes pollicipes. The sequence goes on from NW_023596818.1 coordinate 11,353,131, forward strand.
TCCCTGACGGCGATACACTGTGACCTGACCAAGTCGGAGGAGATTGAGGCCATGTTCCGTGCTATCGTCGAACAGTTCGGCGGCGTTGACGCGTGCATTAACAACGCCGGTCTCAATTTTCCTGGCGGTCTCCTCGATGGCGCCATTGACAAGTGGCGCACTATACTGGACGTCAACGTCTTAGCGCTGGCACACTGCGCTCAGCTGGCCATCAAGAGCATGAAAGATCGTGACGTCACAGAGGGACAGGTGATCAATATCTGTAGCATGGCCGGACACGTCGTGCCTCCACTTGCAAGCATTCACTTCTACACGGCGACCGAGTTCGCAGTGACGGCGCTGACTGAGGGTCTCCGCCAGGAGCTGGCAGCCGATGGACCGGCTAAAATCATGGTTGCGGTAAGTCGCGATATTGTGACGGAAGCGATCTTAAACCTTGGAACCGGAATCGAAACACGGCTTTAGCTCTACTCAACTCTAAAGAGGTTCCGGCGCCACCGCCGCTTTGGGAATGTATTAGGAAAGTTACAAGACCCTTAAGGCCTCCCACGCACAGACTTGGCTTTGAGGCTTGGACCAGTGACGTACGCCGCATCGAGTAATCACAATAGTTCGCCATTCGTATCCGTGCTAAGGGTCCCGTCCGCAGCCAGAAAGTAGGATGAATTGATGACATTGTCTAATGCAAGATGCCACCTAATTTTATCCCCACATTATGCTCAACATAAACTCGAACACAAGACGAGAGTACTAGCTTTACGGATGGATCAAGGCGAGGTATGAGTATCACAAATGGAACAATGCGGACGACTGTCCCTCTCAGTTAGCTCGGGTGGTGGAACATTGGACTCACACACACTTATTCGAGGCACAGCAATTGCAAGGAGAGAATACGACTTCGGGGCATACTTGGATGAAAGTCAGTGCTCATAAAACCTTAACAGAGCTTCATGCCACATGACAACGGCCAGATAGCTAACTGATCAAAACGTCGTGTAAATATTAGTACCCCAGACAACGTCGATAGTCGGAACAAGCATTCGGTCCATAAGACTAATGAAATCTTCGAGGCACCGGCTCCAGTTTAAGTAATTCGAACACGTTCCCAAAGCGCACTGCCAGTGTGGGGAAAGATCGGACCGCAGGACGATGCTGCCCATCCTTTGCTGATCTCATTTATGGCGTCCGCAAATGTTGGGATCCCAGGCATCACCTCACATCTACCCAGCGGGAGGCGGCCGTATGCATACAACACATTACAGTTTGCCTCGTCAGACGGCTTCTGACCAGTCGCTGGCCAGACTCCACTGGGGAGTCTGTCTGACCCAATTCATCAGGACTCCACTGTGGAGTCCTGATGAATTCCAGAGCTGGCGACTGAACGTCTGGTAAATGCAAAGGATGAGGCTTTTGTTTCCTTTCACGCCACTGAATTAGTGTATGGATAACTCGGCATCCTCCGAAGAAGGGACAGATGGCCACAATACACGCCCCTGTCGCAGAGTCTGACAGCATGTTTGTGTCACAAGGCGCGCCTCGTGTCAGAACTCCAAGCTCTGTAAGGTTACACCGAATGTAAAGTTACGTTGTATTTATTTCTGGGTTACTTGTTAGTAATTTTTTAAGGCGACCCAAGTTTCCCTGGCACGACTCTTTTTCAGGACTCTCAAAATGTTGTGTCTTCCTTCTTTATGTGTGCCTTTCTTCACTAAACCCACGCTATATGAGGGAACCACAAACCCGGAGGTTTCCGGGATGACTGCTGAACTGCTTTGGTACGGTACTGATATTGAGCATCTGAGCTCACATCCACCTTACACATCTTACAAAAAATGATTTACCTTAACAACTTCAATTAACTTACTTAGCTTACTTCAGCTTGACACTCAAAAGCTCACGAAATAGATCTATGACCTCTTTCTTGAGATCATGTCGGTGACATTTTGTCTACAAGCGACAAACAATGATTATTCTTCGCAGGACATCGCCTTCCACATGAAAGTTTTTCCAAGTTCAGGTCGCCTAAAGGCAAGCTAGGTCAAGCTCTCATATATTACCTCCTTTGTTTTATCACTCTTTACATGTCATTGCATTCCTCCGTGGTCCTGATTCCTTGCATCGCATTTGCAGCATCGCAACGATTTCAGCGCAGTAACGCGGCGGTGCGTGCTCCCATTTCTAGCAACTGTCGCCCGGCCTCGTCAAGACCGATATCGTTGGTTCAGCGCAGTAACGCGGCGGTGCGTGCTCCCATTTCTAGCAACTGTCGCCCGGCCTCGTCAAGACCGATATCGTTGGTTCAGCGCAGTCACGCGGCGGTGCGTGCTCCCATTTCTAGCAACTGTCGCCCGGCCTCGTCAAGACCGATATCGTTGGTTCAGCGCAGTAACGCGGCGGTACGTGCTCCCATTTCTAGCAGCTGTCGCCCGGCCTCGTCAAGACCGATATCGTTGGTTCAGCGCAGTAACGCGGCGGTGCGTGCTCCCATTTCTAGCAACTGTCGCCCGGCCTCGTCAAGACCGATATCGTTGGTTCAGCGCAGTCACGCGGCGGTGCGTGCTCCCATTTCTAGCAACTGTCGCCCGGCCTCGTCAAGACCGATATCGTTGGTTCAGCGCAGTCACGCGGCGGTGCGTGCTCCCATTTCTAGCACCTGTCGCCCGGCCTCGTCAAGACCGATATCGTTGGTTCAGCGCAGGTAACGCGGCGGTGCGTGCTCCCCATTTCTAGGCAGCTGTCGCCCGGCCTCGTCAAGACCGATATCGTTGGTTCAGCGCAGTAACGCGGCGGTACGTGCTCCCATTTCTAGCAGCTGTCGCCCGGCCTCGTCAAGACCGAGATCGTCGGCCGCATGTTCAGCGACATGGCCCGCGGTGAAGCCGCCATGGCCGGCGGCATGGACGCCAGCGTTATCGCCAAGACAGTCACCTACGTCTTGTCCCTTCCGGCTGATGTGCAGGTTTTTATATTTGAGTACATAAACGGGTCTATGGGCGTAACATGCAAAACCCAGTCGCCGAACAATCCGGAGCATATATGAAAACAGGTGTCGTGCCACTGTCATCACAGCAACAACCTCCTGCCATTGTAATCTTACCTAGAACAGAAGGCTTGGTTTCACATATGTCTGGATACGTGCTCTATGGCCTAAATTAAAGCTGTAGCCTCCTGGCCTTTATATCCCATGCTTCCCTCAATTATGTTATGTTTATTTGCGATGTCATATATTTTGTGTTAGACATGCTTGCTAACCTCTTAATGTTCTTGCCCTCTTCTGGTTCGTCCTTGGTGACTTATCTTAAATAAGGTTCAGACATCTTAGTTATCAGTATTTATACATCATATCTACATCAGCACTTCATACACATGCGTCATGATACATCCACGAGGCTCCATGAACAGATGACAGGATGGGCCAAACAAGCACACTGTACCACGGCCTGCCTCTTGAAGGAATGGGACATGTTTGAGGGCTCTCACACATATAATTGCAAGGAACGCTGGAGACCTAAAAATGCCAAGCACGATACTCAGAAGCGATAAAGAACTGCACGTGCAGACGTTGATCCACTTAATCACACGCACGGATGGAAAGTCAATTTGACCGTCCAGAAAATTTTTGCAACATGGTTTCCGAACGGTGCGGCGCAGTCACGCCAACCTTTGCATATATTTAGGAAACCGAATGCCGGATTGCATAGCGGGAAAAACAAATATTTTTGTTTTCGACAAGGTTCATATATTTTGTCAGGCTGCTGCCTGTGACAGATCAACGTGAGACTGTGGCTGTGAGCGTGGACAATGTCTAGGGGAATCTTTCAATCTGACGCGCCAGCGCGGTATGAGGCGAAGCTATACATCTCTGACATAGTTTAGGGGTCGAACTGACTCGCCCCCCCCCCCCCCGAGCGAACGGTCCAACCGGTCACTCAGGCGAGCGTTACGGTCAAAAATCGTCGGCCTAACCCATTATAAGCATAATAACATGACGAGGTAGCACACACACAGCAATCTTCCGGACTGTTGCTGCCTTAACCTTAATTTTCCTTAACTTTCTGAGAACTTTATCTAGCCTTCCTTGACTTTCCTTAACCATCTGACAACTTAACCTAGCCTCCCTTAACTTTCTGCAAACCGCGGTGATCCGATCACAGGACAAGAGAAGCCAAAGACCTGTTCCGACACCGTGTTGCCTTCCGAATCTTGAGTTGCGTGGTGAAGCTTATGGTCTTGACTAGGCAAAGACCCGGTGGAAACCTCTAGGTTACCTTCTGAACGCGAGACTGTTACGGCCACGAGAATATCGAACATTTCCCCGACACATGTCTGGGTCTGAGTTTGAGTCTGGGGAGCTCCGTAGGAAAGATCCCACGGCCTCAAGTCGTAGTCTATATTTATAGATCCATTGATGATAATGATGAGAATCAGGATTTGGATCAATGAGAGTCATGAAAGTCTCCTTCAGTTGGTGCAATATCACTGCGATCACAGCGGTCCGAAACAAATATTTTGACTTCGAATCAGTGGATCAGAATGCGATATTGTTGAAAATGGCTTTCCTAGCACATATTACGATAGTATGACTCACACATTAGTGTTTTTATCGCATTCAGTTATGCAAATATGCAAAGACATCGTATTAAAGTCGTGAAAAGACAGTATCAAGTGAGACAGCAAACGTTCAAGTTTCCCACTAAATATGAATCACAAAAGCCACTGTTTCAAAAATGAGGGATGAGCCCAATGGTAGGATGTTTTAAGGAATCTGATTTCGGTGTCTGAATCGAATCGGTGCACCACATTAAGGCCGCAACTGTGCGTGACTTCACTTCATATTCGACTCTAAGGACGTGCTGGACGTTTAAACACCCTGAACAACGTGCTTTTTGAGGCCGATGTCCTAGAAAATACCAGGGATCTGCATCGACCGAAGTGGACCGTGATCAAGCCATGCACGCTGATGCCATCGGCTGACGCGTCCATCCGTGAAATAATTCAATAAAGGGTCTCTTAAATAAGACATTTGTAATTGTCGTTCATTCTGCAACGGCAAGGCAAGTTAGACACTGCTCTACGGCTAGTCGGTGAAAAATCGATTGTGAACGAATGCTTCAAATCCATTGACAGCCTAGGACGAGTTGCGTGGCTGAGCATCAGGGGCGCATGCCCGAGGGCAATGATCAGGGGTCTAATGTGGTGACCAACGGGACCGAAAGGCTGGTCGGAGGCAGCATTAACACGCGCTCGGATGGGGGACAATTTGACCCAGGCTGCTTTCTAAAAGAGCTAAACTGACGGCGCATTGGCGACAAGCCTTGTATAGCTGTGGGCAATTAAATAACTGATGTTTTGGTGTAAAAATTAAGTACACCTTCTAAGGTCGCTGAACTATGGAGGGTCTAAATCAGGCCATGGCCGTCGGAAAAGGCAATCTGTATGGAATATTTCATTGTGATGAGGCCACCTGGTGTCCCACGAAATCGTGCAAGTTTGTTTATCTCATTTTCATATCTCCATTTCATATATGTCATGCGTCATATTTCACGAACTAAAAGAGAGAGGTCGTGGGACCAGGAGGTGGGAATACCACGCCACTCGTTTCCAGGCCACATCTAGCTGTGAGGTGCAACGTGCTGGAACAACGTGTAATCGCTGGCTCCCGCGCCGCGGCCGGCTGCCCAGGGTTTATTGAAAATCTCGCGAGACATCGATCGAGCGGACGTTCGCAGAAGGCTGTACCAGGATACAACGCCGATCTTTATAACACCTGCGTCATTGCTCGGCGGGATTTTGCGTTTGAACACGGATATAACTCAGGTCTTTGCTCAAGACATTTCATGACTTCTCAGTGAGCTGGGGATAAAGCAGTGGATCAAAACGCATGTTCAGATCCTGTGTTTGGTGCGTACTCCACATTTCATTTGCGGGCCTGATTTGGACTTGTCGAGCTGATGCTGAATGACGAGCAAGTCTTCAGACACGCACGGGGGGAGGGGGAACTTAGGACCAACAGCGAGGCGATAAATGGAGATTGATGTGTGACTTACCGGCCTGACCTGAAGATGTTCAAGCTGTTACATAATACCTTGACCATCTCAGTCCCTAAATAATACCAAAAGTAAGCAAGTGCACGGCACTCTGCTAATTGCCCACATCTATTGCTCCCTTTCAAATTGGGCCAATATCGTTTTGATATCACAAGTCCTATCATATGCAAAACTAGTAGTCCTATCATCTGATAACACCAAACCATTATGGTATCGTGGTAATGGCTGGCAATCGCTCTTTGCTCAATCCCTGAATGTTGGTGCCCTGTGAAAACTGTGGCTTGCTGTTAAAAACCATGAAAAATCGAGTGGGATCATCGGCAGGCAATTTTGAATTTACTCCTGCCACGACCTTGGCCTCTGCTATAGCTTCGATGAAGCCATTTTGCCGGAATACTAACCCATCTATATCTTTATTCTACCGGTTTGCTCCAAGGAAGATGGCTATGACTACCGTCTTGTCTATGAAAACCGATAGCATTCTAGTTTCGAATACATTCCATGCCATGTCTGTTCACCTGCCAGTCATATTGCAGTCATCCGACGCGCATCGAGCTACCTTTCACAGCCGCCCCCGCTCTTCATCACGACCACCCACGGAGACGAGATGAAGATCGACCATCAGCATTCAGCAACCCCAGTCAACGCATTGTCTCTCCAAATGCAGCCAACGCATCGCATTACCTTTCAGGGCGTGGACGCGGACGAACTCGCCGGCCTTCTGCGGCGTGTTCAGGCTGCTGATGTCGGCCAGTCCTTCGTTGACGGGCGCCAGCAGTGTCAGCGCAGCCCGTGCCTGCAGCTCGGCCAGCAGGCCCGACCGCTGGAACGCACGCACCAGCCTCTCGTCAGCCGGTGCTGGTCGGGTCACTGAGGCTGACAACCCGATAACAGCCAACAAAGGCTGTCGTATTCTAATTATATATATATATATATATATATATATATATATATATGTATACACATATATAATACAATAATGACCTCTCTCTCTCTCTCTCTCTTCTCTCTCTCTCTCTTCTCTCTCTCTCTCTCTCTCTCTCTCTCTCTCTCCTCTCTCTCTCTCTCTCTCTCTCTCTCTCCTCTCTCTCTCTCTCTCTCTCTCTCTCTCTCTCTCTCTCTCTCTCTCTCTCTCTCTCTCTCTCTCTCTCTCTCTCTCTCTCTCTCTCTCTCTCTCTCCTCCCTCTCTCTCTCTCTCCTCTCTCTCTCTCTCTCTCTCTTCCCTCTCCCCCCTCTCTCTCTCTCTCTCTCTCTCTCTCTCTCTCTCTCTCTCTCTCTCTATGTACCTATGCATCATTCAAACCGCATATTATGACAAAAGGTTACACCATTTTCACAATATTTCATTACGTCATTAAAAAGGTAAAATGAATATAAAATGATAACAATAAGCAGTAATGATATCATTTCAGTCTTAATTATAATTGGAATACAAAGACTATAATAATATAAGCGACGGGCACAAATCCCAATCGAATCAAATCAATCAGCATGTGAATAGGATGTTCCACCGTCTTGTCTCTTGCACGCGTTGCAAAGCGCTACTAGCTGACGGAAACAAAATTGTGTAGCCATGTGCGCGAGGTGAATGTATAACGCTGATGACATTGCCGCGACGGGAAACACCCACATCGCTTTTCTCTTCCTCTCTTTTACTCCTTATATTTTTTACTCGTTTACGTCCCTCTCGTACCGTTTTTGGACGTTCTCTCGATGGAGGGCTGAGTGAGGGATCTTCGCTCGGTTCAATGCGAAAAGCTCCTGTCAATGGCCGGTGGAGAAAGGGAAAGGGCGGCGGGAACGAATGACCCTGGATATGAACACGTACGCAAGAGTAACATTACAAGCACAAAATAATAATATGCAAAGAGGATATTACAAGTGCTTTGAATAAAGTACTTTCGCTCACTGTCGATGTTCATCATCGCGAGCATTCGCACAGGAAATGAAGACATGTCGCCCAGGCGAGTGGCAGACGACAGCAGCCGACACGTGACAACGTGGGAGGAGTGAAAACGTGACAACGTGAGAGGAGCAGGCCAGAGGCCAGCTGGCCAGAGCAGGCCAGCAATCGTCTGATATTGGCATGGCTACGACATTCTCCCCTCAATCACCATGCTCCGAGAAGGGCACTAGCCCGTGTAGTGACGCTGTTGAGCGCACTTGGTAACGGTTCGAAAACGCTAATTCCGTCATCTGATGGAAAAACTGTATCGAATGTGTTTGGCACGGATCGTTCGGACGAAACTAAGACCGGCTAATTGGTGCCGTGGCTTGTGTTTGATGCTGGCTGGCAGGGCTTTGCTTTCCCATGCGTAGCTCCAAGGGTCGGGTCGGCACCCACAAGCCGTTTGGACTCACAATGAAATAGAGCCACGGAAAAAGACAGTGAGATAGCCTGCTATATGCATGATAAATCCAGCGATTTCCAATAGGATCCCCAAACTTTGCCAGTGATCACCCAAATCCAGCGATTTCCAATAGGATCTTCAAATTTAGCCTGTGATCACCCAGATCATGGCGACCCGACTGCTCGGAAGCACCAAGGAAGAGCATACAACTTTTTAAGGCTTAAAACGTCCTTTTCTAGGCAAAAAGGCATGCGGTCGAAATTGTGTCATCAGATACAGTTCCCAAGTGGGTTAGGAGGGATTTTTCAAACAAGGGGACCACGGATCCCTCCCCGTCCGGCGTTGCAAACTATACTGAATTATCCAAAGTGAGATGTGTGGTTGTATACTGCCATGTCATACTGTTTTCGTGGTCACTGGTTTCATTTATTGCTTTTGAACACCAGGTCCCCAAAAAGGAACGAAATGCGATGTTTGCAGCAGGAATGATTATATAATGCATACTAGTATGCACACTTCATAGATAACGTTACAGATTGGTGAGCTGATCCGACCTGGCGCAAACGTGATGGCAAAGCATGCACTATACAGGGCATGCTAGGGTACGTCAAATAGCGCGGCTCTGCCACTTATTACTCTTTCGTGGTGTCAGAAATACTGTTGGAAATGTTAGAAATATCGGTTATGGTTGAAGCGTTTACCCACATTGTGTTGGCGTGTTAATAACGCTTGAACCAAAACATCACCTCCGAAAAAAACATGACAAGAGCTGAGGTCAACAGTGGCCGTGGGAACCGGTGTAGCGACCTCTGACGGCAGGAAAAAAGCCCACGTGGTCAATGCGCGTGGTGGCATGAAAAGCGGTCTCTTCTCACCGACACGCGTGGACCAATAAGCGAAAGAAAGATAGCGTGGATCAAGAAGCGCACTTTTGCGCCCGTGCTCGAAGCCCGTAAAATTCTTTCAGACACGCCGAGAGTTGCTGTCGGGCGTTCAGAGTCAGCAACATTCTACAGAATCTTCTATGAATGCGTCACGTGCGCTATCATGGATGTAAATCTTTGCACGACTGCCGTGGCATTGCAGTCAATCAGCGATTGTAGACACACTTTCAAGACATGTGACGTCATGTGTACTTTGTCTATTTAAGGCTTCATTCATTGGTATTCATTCGGAACCTTGCAAGAACCTCCCGTTCATGAACTATTTAATTCCGGGGTGAGCAACTGTAGATTACCACAAGGATAATTGTATACTTCTTGAAAGTTTATGATCCGACGCTACGCAAACCACCTTCAAACGCAAAAAAACAGCATGAAGACACATCAGCGGGCTACACAACGGCAGACTCTTCGGACCGACAAAAAATCCGAAAAAGTCACTGCCTCAGCCAAAATCACGTTAGATCTTCCTGGAACTGCAGGCTGGTGTTTGATTTGTCCGGTGTTTGTGTGAAGACGTTCCTCTATGGTAGTCGTAAAAGCAGCTTACACCACACTGCTGGTTGTAATCGGTGAGATTGGCAATTGGAAACAACAGGGCTGCTCAAGTGTGCTTAGGTATCACATCTACAGCCCAGCAGTCAGCAACTGGAACAGCCTATCAGTAAGTTCACTTTGCTTCTTGGTTTGCTTTACCAAACCGAACTGTTTAAAAACCAGACCTCAAGTGCTTACCCCTTATATATATATATATATATATATATATATATATATATATATATATATATAACATATTTGTGCGTGCGTGAGAACGTGCGTGCGTGCGTGCGTGTGTGTGTGGGGGGGAGGGTGTATGTGTGTGTGTGTGGGGGTGTGTGGGTGGGTGTGTGCGTTTGTAAGTGCTAGCCAAACGACTCCGAAGTGTGAATACACACCCGCCTGGCAGTACCGAATTGCTTGGTAGTACCGAAATTCCGGTATTGTTATGCTTTTTCGCGAAAAAGTGTTCGAAACGCTCCAAAGTGGTTTCAGATCGTTTTTGAGGTCGGTACTAGTAGGATGGTTTTTCGACGGTGTGTTAACTAGTTGTGTTTACGAGTCAGAAGACCACCTTCTCCATACGCACACTTCTTCACGGTGGCGGCGCCTGGCGACCGCCGCCGCTCCCCCGCCACCCCGCTGTGTAATCGCCGCGGTGGTTAAGAGGGGACTGGTCACCATTGTGGGATCTGATCCTTTGGCAAAAGCCGCCGGGCCTTGGAGGTGGGCGCGATATCGCTGCCCATGCCCGAGGAATGCTTGTAACTGAGCAGTCCGGCATCGAATACTTTGCAGACTGCCAACAGCTTGCTCAAGGTGCATGCACCTTGAGTGCGTGTTGCGGGATACGTCGTGGGATGCACGCAACTTATGGTAATGGGTGCACTTATGTGTGCAGTCTTGTTTGATTTGGACCTCAGAAATTGAGTTGTCTTCATCAAGCCAGGTGTTTGCAGCATTGCGTACGGCTGGTCGTGTCCTGCATATGCTTTGCGGAAGCTGCCGTTCTATTTCGCATAGATCTTTCTACGCCTTTTTTTATTCGAAAAGGTGCCTTTCCAAGAGCTAGCATTTTTGTATCATATTAGTGTCATATTTTTGTGTTATTTCTATTGGTTTAGAGTCATACCCGAATTTATGATGGCTGCAGCATTATCATACCATTAACTTAGTTAACGTCCAGAAATCGAGTGCGTTATCAGGCGCATCCAAACTGGTATGAATGAAACTACTAGCAAAGCTGCCCTCGCATGCCAGAAATAGTTGTGGTCCAACGCGGTCGGCGTCAATGGTATGCAGACAGGCAGACGCGGCCCCGGCCGGGTCGCAGCACACCCCGCGGCACGCCGCGCACAAAAGACGCCCTCCCTTGTGTGACGGGCAGGGGCGGCCCGACCCCGACCGGCGAGTCGGACGGCTCCCAAGCGTAGGACCTCACGGTACCTTAAGCGTTTGCACTTGAGGAACGGACTGCTTGCTAGTTCGGACAGCTGGCTTTACAATTCTGAACAATGTCCCGGTGGCTCAGTTGGTTAGAGCGCCTTATCTCCGATCCACCCACCCGTGTTCAAGTCACTTTAGGGCGCTCGCTATTTGCCCTTGACAAGTATGGCCTGCGGCCGGTTGCAGCGGTCGCGCTTAAGGTCAGTTCATGTCAGAGGGCAGGACGGATCGTGCCGAGCATTGTGGTACGTTAAGCTCTCGCCACCAAATTCCGCCAGTACTCAGTCAGAATCGATTACTGGTATAAATTATGTAACACAGTTTTGTGCATGTCCGCTCGCATACCTCACCAGCACAAATCCCGACGCCAGGTGTTGCAGCCTCCCTGGGCCACGCAGCGGCGACCCCGCGGCCGACACTAGGCTGTGGCCATCAGGTGGACGGAAATGATGAGACATTTCAAAGAAGTACCTCTGAACGCTTTTGGACACCTAATCGTTCAATTTCAGATATTCCGGATGCATGTTTTATCTGTGCGGTTTTAGATTTATGACAATACCACATCGGTCTTCACAGCACCGCGAGGCGGTGCTGGAATCTGGCGGTGCGACTGGAGCAGTAAAAGTAAAATCTCTATTTTTCGTGTCGCTGCGACTGTTAATCTGTCCAGAGGACAATCTCAAAGCTGTAAGAAAAGATTCGGGCGGTGCTATATTTGAACCATACGAGTTAATTTTGAAAACAAAATCAAAAACATAATTTTACTTGGTTGTTGTTCCGCGCACGGCACCCCCCGGCGTTATTTGCAGTGACCAGCGCCGTTAGGTTTTACGAAAACCTAAACCGTCGCTTTCCTTGCTCCCCGAGATAACGGGCGTGTCATCGGGGCTTTATGATGCACTCAGCGGCTGGGGCTACACGGCGTCGCCAGCCTCTCACCCTGGCGAGAAGGACGAGCACCGCGAGGAATCGAATCCTGTACCTGAAGTCCCCCAGATGCGCTGCGGTTAACGTATGCGCCACTACACTGTCGGCACCCGGCGCGCAGACTCAAACCTTTTGATGTTAGTTGTTTCACCAGTCGGTACTGCAAAGAATGGGTGTTCTCAGGCGAACATGGGATGGCTTAGCACGTTTTGAACTTTTTTTAGACCGACCCCATTCAACGCTAATGAGACCTTTCATTTCCGGTACAACGGCCCCCTTGAGTAGAAGACGACGGGACACAATTTTGTTCCCGGTGAAGGGTTGAAGGACCATTCTGTCCCACCGCGCTGTGTCCTCCGGCCGTCATGCTGGCGACACGGAACACTGGCCGATGGGAGGCCTTATAGTGATGCATCATATCATATTGGTCCTCTCCCTGACGCGGGAGGCCTTCTGACCCGCGCAGATGACCCCTGACCGACACAGGAGCCATTGTGTCAGGGACCCCGAACACTGCAAATCGCGAGCCCCGGCCTCATTCCTGCTTGTGAAATGGATCCCAAGGGCTCAGAAGGACATGAAGCCGACTGTGTGGATCAGTGTCGAGGCCCTATATAATAGGGACACATAACCCTAGCGAAAGGGACCTAATAGAAGCCCTCTGACTGACGTTTTAGGTCATAGCACAACGGGCGGGGTCCGAATCCCATCGTGCCGTTGGTCTTTGGTCCCGCAGTGTCCTCCGGTCCCTCTTCGAACCTCATCAAACAAAGTCCGTGACCGACTGGGGGCCACTAGCCGATACAAGTCCCCCTGTCATGCACTGTGGGCCCCTGGCCGACAAAGGGGTCCAACCACTGTTTCAGAGATTCAGACCAGCGCCGATCGTGGCCCCCGATCTTGCTCCTGCTTGGCAAATGGGCCCCCAGGGTTCAGGATGACAGGGATCCATCTGTTCGGTGTTCGCGGTCTCTGGCCGATTTATACATCCGCATTATCTCAGGGGGTCCTTAAAGGTACAAGAGGACCTCTGACGGATATTTCAGGTCACCACCGTACAGACCGCGATTTTTATGTAACCTACAGCCAATCTTGCGGGCCCTTATGCCTTTCAGCTGGGCCTTTGATAGTCTGTTTTGTTGGGCCGCCCAGTTCACTCTTGGAGCCTCATCGAACACTGTCCTTGGTCGCTTCAGGCCCATTGCAAGTACAGGGCCCTCTGTTAGGCACTGGGTGCTACTGATAGATACAGGTGCACCGACCAGTGTAAATCACTGGCCCCAGCCTTGTAGGTGATTGGGAAATGGGCCCTCGGGCCTACTTCCACAGTCCGCTCCAATACCAATACGGAGCAGACTGTGCGGCACTGGTGGTGCCTGACCGACAAATAGACATATATCGACTCAAGACGTCCCTGATCGGTACAAAGTGCTCTCTGAATGTCATTCGAGGGTCAGTCCCCGCAGGCCGGCACCCCCGAATAAGACACCGACCAGTCTTTCGCACTCTTAGACCTTCCAATGAAGCCCTTGATCATCGGACCCGGTGGATCCTCCAGGCTCTTCGGGCCTCCTCCGCATTGCCTCTGACCGATTCGGGGCCCTTTGCCAGCACAGGGTCCCCGTTAGGCGCTGTGGGGCCGCGACCAATGTAAATCGCCGGCTCCGCTTTTTCCTGCTTAAAAAATGGTATCTCAGGCCCATGCCGCCACGAAGCCGACTGTGCGTTTCTGATGGTGTTTGATCCGACATACAGCCTGTTACCTGCTCAGGGCCCCTGATCCGTGCTTCCCTCTGCCTGGCATTAAAATGCCCAGACCTCCGGCTGGCCTTTTGAGCCCTTCGGGCCCTCAAGTCGGACCACTAATCGTAGGTCCCGAGGGGCCCGGTGGGGCCCTCGGATACGAGGTGGGGGCACATAGCCCAGTGCCCTGCTCCCCCCCCCCCCATCTGCCTGCGCTATTAGCTTCCAAATTCTATCAAATAATGAAAATATTGGTGACAGATAAAAACCTGGCTACGCTACCAATGTGTCCTGCCGGTGGGTGTACCAACATGGGTCCTCTCCCGATAATGGGAATGGGGAGAGGCCCAGAATGGATCGCTCAGGATGGATTTGGATTTGAAAATGGATTTCTGAGTAGGGACAGAAATGCTATCCCGAATATCAAAGAGTCTCTTAAATTGACCGGCCCGCTTTGACTTTTTTCAAATTGACATCCAAAGACCAATTTTTTTTTGGGGGGGGGGGGAAATTATCGCCAGTAACGCAATGTGATGTCATATCACAAAATGGCCATTAAGTCCATGCCCAGTAGCGTCATCAGTAATCAGCCTATCACAAGTCTCTTTCACCATTGCAATTTTCAATATCATGTACATAACCGAAAAGTCCAGTCATACACTGCCCTGAACAAATGTCAGGATATGTGCTGCTGCTAGGAAAGCAGGTGTACGTGCCCTAGACTGACAAGATAGCCCAATCACAACAGGAGTTTTCTTCCGCCGCCGGGACTAGAAGCCTCACGTTTAAACTCGATCTACGGCTGTGTTTGCTCTCCTCGACCCCCTCCCCCCAAAAAAATAACGAAGGATCTCGATAGCCAGAGTAGCAAAATGCATGGCAGGTTCCGAAACAGTAGCCAACGGCGTAGGGAATGACGTCAAATATGGGGGGTCTCCACGAGGCCATGCCCCGTTATGAAACTTTAATGAGCGCTTCGCACCCTATCTCAACCGTCACCAAACTATCCACCATACCTTAGGCATGCCCCAAGCCTGGCGCGGCAGGTTTTGGCTGGTGGGCGCCTTCCGCCGCGCCCCAATAAGTAAATTGCATCTTTTTTTTCTCAAAAACTTCACATCAGGCGGATAGCTCTTTCTTAACAAGCTGCTCGCCATGACAGGGGGGGGGGGGCGATGCGACAACCCTCCCCCCCTACGGTTTTCTGAGCATTCCAATGCGGCATATTGTGCAGTCCTGCTAAAATCTTTGGTGGCCTCTGGGGCATTCATTGTGCGCGTGTTGACAGCAAAAAAGTGCCCCTAGTAATTCTGGACTCAGAGTTTGTTTGTTTGTAGCGATGTTTTTACGATCATTGCAAGACGATTCAAGGCCGCTGGGTGCGGCAGGGGCAAGCGAAGATTCTGCGGGCCGCGCGCGGAGGGTTGACACTTTTACATGAACGAGACCCTACCTAATAGATATAGGCTCCAGACAGATAAAACTTCGTGTCATTGTACTCAAGATTAAACAAGGGACACACCTCTTTATGTTCGATGTCACTTCACTCCATGATTTCATATATATGAACATCCAAAGGTGATGTTTGGTTGTCAGGAAAATTTGACCTTCGATTTGGTCTAGTGGGTTCAGTTAACAGCAGAGCATTTTTTACCAGTCACGAGACCTCACTAAAGACGGTTCACCATTTGTGTATTTTTTGCGATGCTTTACCTTTCTTAGTTTGCAAACGCCAGGGAAGCGGCCCCCCCCCCCCCTCCACCTGTCCGCGGTACAAAAATGTGATGATTAAAAATTGTAGGCCGCCATCTTTTGTATTTATTTCATGTATGCTCGTGTAAACATCTGCTTTTCAGATCATGTAAACATGAACTGCTACAGCAGAATAGCACATTTCGTTACCAACATCAAAACATTGGTAGAAATTCAATCAGGAAGCCAAATATTGCCATTTGCATGCAAGTAACATGCAAATCTAAAATAACTACCTGGTTACCTGTAATGTTTGGCATGTATAATACAGGAGTATCAATTCAAATTGATTTACTGTAAGGCAAAGCCATCTTATATGGACTTTATTTATTGGCCATGATCCATGGGCTGCTATCTCCTTCCAATCACGCATAAAAATTAGCACTGCTGTCATTATGTCATCCCCACACAACCTATATTGATTTCTACTATCAATGTAGGCGGTATATATGGTAGGCTGTCTGCCCTCACAGCCTGTACTTCAATGTGTGCAGTGGTTATGCTAATGTTTCTATCAGGACAATTTTGCAATTCGTTGTTAGCAAAAACAGTAATGAAACATGCCATATTTGCCTCCATGCAATGCCATGCTCACAAGTGCAAAGAAAATACGCACATGAATGAGCACTGCAGAATGAATGGCTTCCAGAGCTTTCATGTTACAGTGCGGGTGCTATCACCATCAAATAGTCACAACTATCCTCAGAGACAACTAAATGCCAACCTTTCACTGACATAGGATAGTTGGACCGCAATGCCATAAAACCACCTGCAGTATGAAGTAAACTCTTTGTAAAGGGGGAGATGGCAATGCGGTTTGCGCCCAGGGGCGGATCCAGAGGAGGGCCATGGGACCATGACCCCCCTCCCCCTTGGGCCCCGAAGGGGCTCATTGGCTCCTAGCAGGCCCATAGCCGGGCGAACAGGTAGAGTTTTGCAACGCAACAAAACTGGGGATCTCTGGACTTTTAGGCGGCCAAAAACAGTTGTGAGCGAAAGTGAACGGCCTATGAGAACTCAAAAAATTATTCAATGATTGGAAAAGCTGTGAACTAGGAATTTTGAGCCCCATTTCACTGTCTATGGCCCCATGCTGTTTCCGGGGGACCTATAAGCCCACCTGCAAGATCATTTCGATGGTTAAGGAGCATTCCACGTTGCTTTTCGTTTCTTTGCATTTGCTCGGAAGGACCTGCGCTGTTATTGGGGCCCTTCATGTTAGCGTGCCGGGGCACTCTTGTCCATCACGGGCCCTTCCACGGATTCTTTCCATTCGCCAGAAAGGCTCTGTGAGTTAGAGCCGGGGTATTTTCGGTTGCTCTATGTCTCTTTACGTGGGCCTCGGTCAACCTACCGACACCCTTGCGATATGCTCATGGACCCTCTACATTGGTCTAGAATATTTCCAATTCTCTGTCACTTGTTTAGGGCCCTAAACTCTTGTTGAGGGCTATCCGATGGCCTGTTTGGGCACACTTAGTCGTTCGGGGACCCTCCACACTGGGTGATGGGTGCTTCTTTTCTGAAATGGGGGTCCTACGCTCTTGCGGGGGGGGCCTATCTGATAACCTGCCCGGGCACATTCGATCGTTCGGAGCCCTGTACATTGGGCCTTGGGCACGTGCTATTTGAATGGGGCCCTACACACTTGTCGGGGGCCCCATCTGTTTGCCTCCTCGGCTACACTGGATTGCTCGGGGCCCTGTATATTGGGTCTTAGCGTTTGAATTCAGGGCCCTACACTCCTGTTGGGACCATATGATAAGCTGCATGGTTACAGTCCATTTTTCGGGGACCCTCCGCACTGAGTTTTGGTACTTCTTATTTAAATGGAGGGCCCTACGCTCTTGTCGGGCCCCTTTTGATAACCTGCTCGGGCACAAACCAACGTTCTAGGGGGCGATCACTTAAGGCCTTGGGTACTTCCCATTTGAGTGGACAGCCTTACGCTCCTGTTGGGAGCCCTATCTGTTATCCCGCTCTGGCTCACCCGATCATTTGGGGCTCTCTACTTTGGATCTTGGGTACTTCCTATTCAAATGGAGGGCCCTACGCTATTGAAGGGGACCCTATATTTTAGACTGCTCGGGCACACTCGATCGCTGGGAGCCGTGCGTATTTTGTCGTCAGTATTTCCTCTTTGAATGGATGGTCTTACGTTCTTGGCGGGCCCCATCTATTAAGCTCTTCGGGCCGGTGGCGGAAGCAAGGGGGGTGGGGGCACGGACCATGTCCCGTGTCCCATGCCGAGAGGACCTCAAGGTTCCGAAGGGGCCCATAACCGGCCGAAAAGACGCAGTTTTCTCACATCAAAATTGGACGCCTTTGGACCTACAGACGACTAAGAACAATTGCTAGCATGAGTGAAGAGTTCATGAGCAGACGAAGTTAATTCTTTCCTGATTGGGAAGGTGCTACATGAGGGAGGGGAAATTTGGGGGCTCATTTCGCTATCCAGAGATCTTACGCTGCTGCCCGGGCCCTACATGTCCACTTGCCGGGTCAGTCTGATCGCCAAGGAGCTTTCCATGATTTCTTTGATCTCTTTGCATTTCCTCGTAGGGTCCAACGTTGCTGTTGGGACGCTATCTGCTTCCATTTCTGGGTGCTCTTGATCGGTCAGGTTTTCCTCCATGGATTTTCCTCATTCGCCCGAAATGCTTTATACGTTTTTCTGGGGCCCCATATGCCAGGGCACACTCAATTGCTCAGGGGCCCTTCATATTAATCTCCGGTTCTTTCCACTTACCTGGAGGGCCTCGTGCTGTTGCTGGGGCCCTTATAAGGTAAGGCGTCGAGACACTTGACGTTCAGGGATTCTCTACCTTCATCAAAGGATTTTTCCCTCCTATCTCATTTGCAGAGGACTCTTCGCTCCTATCGAGGCTCTTCCTGTTTTCGTTCTCGCACACTCTTATACTTTTGACTATGCTCAATACTCAATTCACTTGATCGCACAAGGGTATTAACTCATGGTCTTGGGTAATACCCCTTCGCTCAAAGGGACTTATGCTCTGGGTGGGGCAACATATGCCAGCCTGCCAGGGCGCTACCAATCGTTTAGGGACCCACCCCAGTGGTCTTGGGTTCTTTTTGCTCGCCCTGAGGATCCTATGCTTGTTGACGGGAGCCTTTTTGCTGGCCTCCTGAGGCATTTATAATCGCTCAGGTTTCGTCCCAATTGCCCTTGGTGCCTTCGCCTTAGAGCAGTAGTCGAATGTGCGCCGATGAATTTTACACGCAACTGCCGAACGCGATTTTACGTGTTGCCGACGTCGTATGTGTTATTTCCCTTGGCTATTGAGTGCGTGACACAATCGGCCGACCGGCCGGGCCGTAGGAAATGCACTGACTTGTCGCCGACCTATCACCGAGTCGGCCGACCAACTGAAAGTCATAGGATATTTTTGTCGCTAGGATGGAATGAAACTTAGCATAGACCCCAGGGTGCTGTAGAGTACGGTAAGGGGTCTTTACAGAAACGTTTGGTTGGGTTGTGTAGCGAAATGTATTACCAGGGAGGCATAATATCTATATATGGAGACCTAATGTTATGTTTTACATAGTGTGCTGTATTTTGTCGTTTTGGCCGTCACCAAAATTTGCTGTCCAAACACATTTTTGGCACCAGGCTTCGCGTGAATAAATGATTTTTTGTCGCCGACCTTATCCGCCAAGTCGGCAGGTTTCACCACTCCTTACCGGCTACTTCAAATCGAAATTCTGAGCTATTCAGAAGAATTTCGAGAAAACTGGTACTATTGATCAAACTGCACGCGTCTGATATGCCAATAAGTGAGTACCAAAAGGTAGCATACTTCCTTTAACAACACGCACTTTCGTAATCAGAAGGTCTAACACTGCCATTGGCAAGAATTTGTTGTCTCGATGGCTTACCTGGTTGGAGTGTTTGCATTCCATTACACTCACCCGGACGCCGTGGATTCGAATCGCTCAAGGCGCTCACTGTTTATTCTTTACAGACATGGTCTGCGACCGGTGGTAGCGATTTACAATCTACCTTCGCGGGGCCGTCGATCCGTCTGTAGAACCCAGGTAACAATTATGACAAAGCTTCTGTATTATATCGGTTTAGAATGAGTTCACTGAACTTTTTTTAACTTAAGAGCGCCGATCATTTATTCCATGCAATGGTTTAACGCTTGATTCCGCAGTTTTTTCACTCAAAAATACAAACAAAATTGACCTCGTGGTACTTTTTTGCTTCTGCTTCTGTTCTAGTTACAAGGAAGAAATAACAATAAAATGAAAAACCGTGCCCATTCTTCACGAGTAAGCTACGTCCGGTGATTATTTTGAGGAGTGACCATCAGGGGCCTTTATCAACCCTGTGCCCCCCAAGCAAGGCTCTGGCTACGCCCCTGCCTACAGACAAAAACAGATCAAATCAGCTCCGCTAAATGAGGGGCAATCGAGTGCCAGTTGGACCACTTTATGCCTAAGACAAGCAATTTCCCGAAAGCTGTTTTGTTTTGCGGTGATGCGGTGTAAGGGAAGATAATTCGGAAAACGCACTGCAGCAAGTGTCCAATTTAAATTTTACACGCCAATCACTAGCAATGCTCATCCGTAAACATGTAGCAAAGCGGCCGTACGATCAGTGCACACTCAGTCGTGAGTGGAACGGCCGAACCAGGGCAGTGCCCGCCGACGGCGGACTGAAGCAGGGCTCAAATAATTATTTCCAAAATCTGTCATGTGAATAAAGAGCGGACAACAGCCTCTATCTCTTGCTACCCCCCCCCCCCCCCCGGGCACCGGACTTGCTTCCCAGAAAAGTTCCTGAAGTGTACCCTGAGCCTGAGCCTCTTCCCCACTTTTTGAAATGCTCTTACGTTTATGGCCCACAATGGCCCTTTGGCAAAAGGCGCCGTGCCGGGGAATTGGGCGCGATATCGCTGGCTGTGCAAGCAGAATGCTTGTAACTGAGCAAACCGCATGAAAAAACTACACACAGCCAAAAGCTTCAGGAGACCAGAGTGCTTCTTGCTTAAAACATTGCGAGACGCATGCGGCCTACAGCTATCAGTATACTTTGCCTTCTTGTTCGACTTTCAAGGTCATAAATTATTTTTGGCTTCATGTATGCAGGCATTTGCAGAAAAATAAGACCACAGCATGCTTAATATTCAGTTGGTTACTTTTAACTTCTACAAGCTGTCCCTGGGGGTATAGCAGCGCGTTCTCAATCCCATTTACAGAAGTGTCTCCTGGAGCGGAAAATCTCCCCGGACTGGTTGACCTTACTTCGACCACCTAGCCTTCGCCGAGTCATCAATCATCGCATCGCCCCCTTCAACACCTCACCGCTCGCCGACAAGCGATGCCGGGAACTGACTGATAATTTTAGCACGCACTTTCGACAAAGGAATATGGCTGGCTGGTGGTTTTCTAAGGAATTTTTAACCGGCACGTGTGCTCTTTTACTTCATCACATCATTACAAGGATACCTGAAAGCAGCGATTGACAGTTAAGGCTAGGTGAGGTTTGACAGGAAAATGCATTGCAATTAACATTTTCACCCCTCACGTTGAGGGGCATGTCGCCTTCCTGGCATAAGCGCATGAGCCACGTTGTATGACATACACATGCATAATCACATTCCGCGTTGATGGCGATGACGCTATGCACTATGCAGGCATTTCCGGTGTGTGTTCTGGTGTTTGATGTTCGACACAAAGGCAACTGCGTCTTGTTCAGCGCTGTGAGACGACTGGCCGAACCAGCAAAACGCTCGTTTCTGAAGTGCAAGCACCGAACGAATCGTGAGGTCCTGCGCCTCTGAGCATTCCGACTCGCCGGTCGGGGTCGGGCCGCCGCCTTCTCCCCTTGACCACCACCCGGGGGAGGGCGCCTTTTGTGCACGGCGTGTCGCGGAGTATGCCACGGTCCGGCCGGGGCGGCGTCCCCCTGTCTGCATACCACTGGCGCCGACCCCATAGAATCGCAAGACAGACATGCAGGACATAGGCCTATGCAAGCGCTGTGATATCCAGGTGTAGGATCGAATCCTTTTGCCGCCAACTCTTCAGCAGAGTTGAAATAGAAAATAGATTGAATACGGTCACTGACCACCAGTTAAAACATTGAGTACGAGCGATCTTTTGACTTATTTATATATATATATATATATATATATATATATATATATGTGTGTGTGTGTGTGTATATATACGTATGTATGTATACATAAAACATGTATGGCCTAAAGATGCGGCCCATGTGCTATGGAACGTGTTGCGAGTTATTACAAAAAAATACTTCTGCCACAACCTGTGCCAGGAGACGTATAGCTTTACCGTATTTGACATATGGAGCCTGTCGCTTCGTCATTCGTCTAAAGCTGGCTGTCGCCAGCGCGGCCAATGGTAGGACCAGGCACTGTGCTAGGTGCTGTAGTTGTAACGCTGGCGGCCATTGCTGCACACGGCCGGCAGTGCTGCCTCAGATACAGCACAGCAGCGATGGCACGGTGGCATTGCTACTGCCTGTCGTCTGCTTGCTCTTCCGGCTGACACCATGGGACAATAACCATTAAGGAACCGACGGTTTCTCCAGTAGAGGCATCCGCACGGTATTTCAACGGAGTTGGACCGGCGCAAACGGATCACCATCGCGACGCTGTTACGAGCTCCGTTTCCAATGTTGAGGTCCTGATCGTCAACACACCCACTGTTGAGGCCGACACATCCACGGTCCCAGCTTTCGACGGTTACATCGGTTGATGTGGCCTGTCATGGCGCTGCCGAACTGTGTTATGCACCGACTCCACCCGTGCGTCGCACAAGTCTACATAAAGCTGTCACTGTGGTACAACCGCAAGGCGCTGTGTCCGCCAAGGTGTCTAAACGGCAAATGCGGCGGCTGTCTCCCATTGGTCCAGGAGCTGATTACGTGGCGCGGCCACAGCCAAAGATATTGAGCTCTGGAGAGTCTCGCTTTTCCGCCCTCTGCCCCCTGTGAATAGTCTACCATCATGAAACCCTGTTTCTCAGGTCTTGGTAATAGAGGCGTAGTTCTGCAAGGTAAATTCGGAAAAAAATTAGACAAATGAATAAATTCGAGGGGCTTGCCTCAAAGCTGGGGCTTGCACCACTTTCGGTGAATAGAAAATTACAATCCTGCTTGGGCAGTAGTTGTGCTTGAAAAGAGAATGGTTGGCATTATAACGACAAGTGCCATAGCGACGAGATGAAACTGCACAGTTGCCCTGCAATGTAAACAACTGAAAGACTACTCTCCAGATGACCTAAAACACCTGACAGACTTATGGCCTACGTGATCATGCTCCCGAAAAACCTTGTCAGGTAGGTCTTTGACATACGGAGACTTCAAATACTTTATAACGGGCTACACTGAACAACTAGAGCCCGAAAGTTACCTTTCACATGAGAAAAGCTGCACAATATATATTTGGTAGCCTAATACAACTGCAACCATTTTCTTAACATTCACCAGGGCTTGTACTTTATAACTTAAACTTCCATCCGAGTCAAATTAAGACATTTTGAACGGCTTTGAGTCGTGAGCTGAATGTGGTTCTAGTGAGCCGGTCCTGAGCCAATTCAAATAATTGGAATCGAAGACAAGTCTGTCGCCTGCATCCCCTTTTATGTCCTTTTCCGTGTGAGATAGACGTGTCATGATCTTCCTCATCCAGCCCAAGAAAAATTTCGATTCCGATTCAGTTTTCACTCCACGACAAATCCAAACTTGCGTGGTTCTGAAGTGCCGTAAGTCGTGATATTAAAAGATATCGGCGTGATAAAAGATTATAGCCGTTGCGTACGTGATACAACTCAGCAATATGCTCACACACAACACGAATCACCGGCTGCAAATTTCACACGCACTAGGTTTCTCTTCCATCGGTATGTGAAGTTACGTAGGATTACAATGTATACAAGCCGATCGTACTCCTGCATTCCATGCTAGCAAAGGCGATGACGGTCCTTATCCGTACACACTCTCGCTAAAACGTGCCAGATGGCATCTAGGGTCTCGCACTGGCGTTGTGCTGCGTTGCCGACAGTATCGGCGATCTGCGGTCACCTGATACCTCTACCTGCGGTCACAGTTGCGTGAATGACATATATTCTACAATACTGGACAAGGCTGTGCACGTCAAGCCAAATACGACACCTCAAGACGTTACTGATGCCGCCGTGTTTTCGCCTGCCACCGATTACTCGTACGTCTAAATGTTAGCAGTTTTGTCTTTGTTAAGTTGTGTGACGTTACGGCCGCTAACAGCGATATCCGGCATCGACGATAGCCACGACGACAGGAACACCCAAGCAATGTTTGCAAGAACGGGTTTCGGTTTGGTGTGCTTCAAGTGTGTCAGACCAATTACGATGCCCGTGTATTCTTATGATCTGTTCCCCACGCGGCTTAAAACCATGGTGGTTGTCCATAACAAAACACCCCATTTTGTCACAACTCTGTGTTCAGGTATTGCAGTGCCCAAGAAAATCAGCGAGACCGGTTACAACTCTCCGAACAGTGTCAGCGAGCTTAGCACAAAGCTTAGACATTGGTCGCGTTAAACGTAAAACAAACTCCGCATTAGCGACTACATCAGAAGCTGTGAAATGGAGAAATCGTATGTAACAAAACCAACCTACTGAAATAGCAATTTCATCGGCTGTTTCCATAGGCCTGGTGAGAGATGATGGGTTTTGTTACCGGTTATCCTAGTTTTGGAACATATAAAAATTTCATACGAAATTAGGTCTCTGACGATATCTGTGTAAAAAGGGACATGGTGAAACGAATCACATTAAGGGCTGATAGATCAAAAGGAGTGTTCCACATCGATTACATTCGAGTGGCACAAATAAGGTCACAGAGTGAATCACTCCAGATACATCGCTTGTGCGTGAAAATTTAATTTGAGCGGTAAAGTGCCCCTCGGTTTGGCCATTACGCCATATCATTTCGTTTTACTGCATGTGGTACATGGCTATGCATGGGGCAACATCACTTTTCAGTCAGTGCCGACCTATTGGTGTTGCGTGGACGCCCGTCTTTTTTGACTCAGAGACCATTGGATACATCTGAATAACTCCAGAGACTAGTATACTCCCCTCTGGAGAAAATTCCCTCCGCAATTTGGAACGCATGGCCTGCAACGTACAGTTCGTGTCACATATTTATCTGTCCTAATTGCCACAATCTTCAGTAAGTATTCACTTCCTTTATCTTTCCCTATGGTGTAGGAGATTCTCCCTTTAGGAGATATGCTGGCTCCGGTTCTGCGCTTGCGTCACATGTGCAAATGCAACAAATGCACCGCTCACTTGCTCATCGAAAGCGAGGATATTGCCTTCAAACACACTTAAATTAAAACTGCATGCAAACTCGCATGGCATCAGGGTCGTGCGCCTACATTTTTTTTTTTGCTTGTTACAGTCCGGATGATGTACATTTAAACAATGACAATGCATTTGCAGTTTAAATGACGGCTTGGTAACATTAAGAGCTAATGTAACGCTATCCTAATGCAACGAATTTATGGTTGAAAATAACCCTGCGCTATTTGAGTGACAACGGATGGAAGCCCGCGCGATCCGCTGCACCTTGTTCGCCATTCCCCCTCTACTGACAAACCGCCTCGGAATGCTACAGTTGTCTGCCGACCGCTTATCTCCGTCTCCTCCCCTTGATGACACCCACCCTCCTGACCACCGCCGGCGTGGCGTGCTACTCAATTATCGCTTCCCTCCATGCCGGTGTTTTTAACCTTCAGTGGTACGTGGAGCCGCTTCTGTTCTGAAATAGTACCCATTCAATTCGTCCCCTCTTCGGGTTCCGCCCACCTGTCTACCACTCCGTTACTCACCCAGCGGAGCGCCGCACACGGCAAGCTGGTGCTTACACGCAGAATGTAAACATCGTTGGAGACTAACATAGATGGCACCATTGCAATGGTCACCCTCAAAAACCCCCTGTAGTATATTTTCATCGTCCTCGTAAGCATACCTTGACATTTTGCTTGGGCCCGCCAGGATGGTGTCTGGTCACACGCCGGCCGGAGTCACTAAGCTAGGTCTTACAAGCATGTGTGTGTGTGTGTGTGTGTGTGTGTGTGTGTGTGTGTGTGTGTGTGTGTGTGTGTGTGTGTGTGTGTGTGTGTGGTGTGTGTGTGTGTGTGTGCGTGGTGCGTGCGTGCGTGCGTGCTGTGTGTGTGTGTGTGTGTGTGTGTGTGTGTGTGTGTGTGTGTGTGTGTGTGTGTGTGTGTGTGTGTGTGTGTGTGTGTGTGTGTGTGTGTGTGTGTGTGTGTGTGTGTGTGTATGTGTGTGTGTCCAGGAGAGCTTCGCCAGGGTTAGGAAGAGAGAGGGGGGGGGGGGAGAGGCGCAAGAGTTGGACTAGTGGGGATGAAGGCATGGAAGATGAAGGAAGGATGAAGGGATGAAGCTAACTACGACACAGCCGAAAGGACACATGCATATGAACGGCGTCTGCGTTGCCTCTCCCTCATTTTAGCCAGTTTCGTTTTGCCTGCCTCGTTCTGTGTGTTCTGTTTTATCAGCCGTCTTATGTGTTGTCTTTTTCCATGTCGTCTTGTGTCCTGTCTTGCATAATTGTCCACAGTCCTGTCATGGATGGTCGTCTCCTATGCTGGTCCGCCATATTCTGACCAGCCATGGACCATTGGTTCCTGTCATGTATTGTCCTGTCCTGTTCTGTCCTGTCCTGTCCTGTCCTGCCTGTCCTGCCTGTCCGGCCCTGCCCTGCCCTGCCCTGCCCTTCACTTCCCTGCCCTGCCCTGCCTTGTCCTGTCCTGTTCTGCCCTGTACGGTCCGATATATTTCAGATTGGACACGTCTCACTGAAGAGAGAGAGGATTGAACATAACAAATAACGTCCAGAGCCATCCATTCGGGCCCAGCCTTTTTCAGACGGCAGGCAGACAAGATACGATGACCTGCTCAATCCTGTCCCACCCTGTCCTGTGGTGTCCCGCAGGCGCGTCTGGACTCCCAGACCTCGCTTTCCCCAGTCCGATCCGGACCAGCCATTTATGTACGCCCTGTGGCTTCTGCCCGTTTGGAGTAATGCTTTTGTGCTTAGAGTAGAGTCAAATTCAATACGCGTGCCACCTCCGTGTTCACGGTACCGACGTGTTTACAGCCTAAGCTAGTCTGTTTTCGCCTACATCTACTGTCCTGGCCTGACTGTTTCTGCTGGTTGCAACTGGGCAATGCAGCCTGTTGTGCTGCTAGAACAACTGTCGATACACATGCGGTCCATGTCTCTTCAGCAGCCTCAATCGCTCTGTTTTGCTGCCATTCGGGGCGGCAGAGATTATGCAACCTTTGGAGACCGATCTTATGGACAATGCCGGGCGATGTGACTAGCCTTGTGAGGGGAAACTGTAAATAAGCTCCATTCTCCTCGTAGAAAAACAGGAAACTGGAGATATGTATACGTTGATATCTTGGCAACATGCTTTCATTGAAACAAATAGCACTAGCTACTGCTACTACTATTCATTACTTCTGCTATTCGTTTCGATAAAAACATGTTGCCGAAATGTCAACGAATCTGTCTCTCCATTTTCCTGTTTTTTCTACGTGGAATAAGGCTATTACTACTGTCTTATATCTATGACTCATGTTCCTCGCAAATGTACAACTACCGTAAGCTCCATTTTAATAAAATGTAAAAGCTGCAGATGACGGATAAGTTGGATCCTCTGCGTTTATCTTCATACGTTCATAAGTCATGTGCTCATCGTACTTTCCTATAATATTTTGATGACCATGTGTTTCCCCAAGGGTGGAATACCTGCCGACTTGGTGGATAAGGTCGGCGACAAAAATGCACACATTCAAGCAAAGCTTGTTCCAAATTTTTTAGACGTTAAATTTTGATGACGGCCAAGACAACAAAACACAGCACACTATGCGAAGGATAACGTAAGGTCCCCATACATAGATGTTGCGCCTCTACTCTTTACCGTACTTTACAGCACCATGGTGTCTTTTCTACGTTTCATTCCAGCTCGGCGACAAAAATATCCTGTGATTTTTAGTTGCTCGGCCGAGTTGGTGACAGGTCGGCGACAAATCGATGTATTTCCTATGGCTCGGCCCATTCGCTGCTTTTAACAGCCGACCCTGAGTGTCCAGAACTAGACAGTATAAATCACCGAAAAATCCAGATATGGGGATTTCTCTGGTCGCAAGGGCATGTTTCAATCGTTGCGATGTGACTAATATGAGGTGGGCGGTGACTCTCAATGCACTGCAATTTTTTAAGCGGCATTCGCATTGCCGTGTCATGAATGCCTGCCTAGGGTTTAATTTTTTACCTTGCTCACTTCGTTGGCAGTGCCGCCATTTAGCATCCTTTCCTCAGCGGTGAGTGATATTGACGGTTCAGGGTACGTCGGTTGGATGATCCATTCAAGGTAGAAACTTATCTGTGATTATCAAACCGCCTTTTCAATGCAGCAAAAAGGCTGTTGACTCTCTGAAGAAGTCACAAGCGACCAGCCTTCTTTCCTTTGAAGAGAACCGTGGGTTCGATGCTGAAGTCTAACGGATTTCCTCATGAAGGGGAAAAACAGGAAGTGATAGTATTTCTTAAATGCCACTTCATGCCTTTTTCGCTGTTGTCATGGTTGAGAACCGTTTTCCAGTCACATCAATCATAAAATCAGGAGTATTCCTACTTTTTCACTTTAGGGCCCCAACCCACCCCTCAAGTTCATAAAAAGTGTGCTAATCTGAGATACATCCATGATTTGGGTTACATTGCACAATTTTTCACTGTTCCTTAACCTATCTCCAAAAACTATGCCCCTGCTTGAAATGCAATTATTACATCAATGTTTTGATAGCATTTAAACAATTATTCACAGTTGAACATTTTGCAAACATGAGTTTTGGTTGCTGGAAATTTATAAGATAGCCAATAATGTAGGTTATGGGAAGGCAACGAAAGTGGGGAGTGGGGTGGTGTAGCAAATGTAAGCAACGAGCGGGGGGGGGGGGGCTACAGGTTGCATTGCCATCTCCCCCTTCACCAAGAGTTTTGCTTCAAGTAACAGGAGGTTTTATGGCATTGTAGTCCAACTGTCCATGAGGTCAGTGGAAGGTTGGTATTTGGTTGTCTCTGAGGACAATGCTGGCTATTTCCTAATAACAGCACCCCTGCTGTAACAAAGAAGCTCTGGAAGTCATATATTCAGTACTGCTCATTCATGTGTATGTTTTCTTTGCACTTATGGGTATGACATAACATGGATGCAAATATGGTATATTTCATCAGTTTTTGCTAACACTGAATTGTGAACTTGCCTTTATAGAGCCATTAACATAATCACTTCATACATTTAAGTACATGTTGTGAAGGCAGGCAGCCCACCCTGTATGCAGCCTACATTGATAGCATAAATCAATCCTGTTTGTGTGGTGGTGGCATAATGACAGGAGTGCCAGGGGAAACTGGTAACACATGGGTCATGACCAATACATACTGACCAGAGAAGGTGGTTGTGTATTATGGCTAGTTTTTCCTCATACCTTTTGTAATTTTCAAGCTAGAAATGCTGGTTGGGGTGTGGGGTGTGGTGGGCATGGAAGGAATCAGCATTGAGGGGACCCAACCAACATAGATATTGGGTGGTGCCCCAAAATTGATTTGGATTGATACCCCTGGATAATGCATGACAAACTTCGCATAGAAGCTAAGACTCCCATGCTACTTGCATGCAAAGGGCAACTTTGGCTTGCTAATCATATTTCTACCAATGTTGGAATGCTGGCAATGAAATGTGTTATTCTGCTGTAATAATTAATGTTTTCATGGTCTGAAATGCAGATCTTTATATATAAAATGAATAAAAAAGCATGGCAGCTAAAAATTGCAACCCTTACCCTGATTTGCCGGTTTTCGTAGCACAAATCTGGGGTTAGGATTTCTGACATTTGCAAACTAAGAAAGATGAAGCCTCGCAAAAAAGCAACAAACGATAAATTGTCTTTAATGATATCCCTTGGTTGGAAAGAAGACTTCTGTTGTTAATTGACTCCGCCAAACAAAGTCGAAGATCAAATTTTCCTGAAAAGCAAATGTCACCTTTGCATGGTCATATACACGAAACTACGCATTGTAGTTACATGGAACAGTAAGAGGCATGTCCCTTGTTTAATTGTGAACACAATGACATCTATTTGGAGCCTACATTTATAACGTAGTTTTTCGCTCATGTAACAGTGCCAACCCTCCGCGCACGGTCCGCAGAATCGTCGCTTGGCGACCGCCGCACCCTCTGGCCCTGAATCGTCTTGCAATGCTCGTAAAAAAACATCGCTACTTTGAAACCAGAATTGCTAGGGACACTGTTTGTGTCAACATGCGTGCAATCGATGCCCCAGGGGCTACCAAAGATTTGAACGAGACTGCACAATATGGCGCATTGGTGTCCTCAGAAAACCGAAGGGGGCGGGGGGTCGCATCATCTCCTCCCCTCCTGTCAGGGTGAGCACCTTGTTCAGGGAGAGCTAGCCGCCTGATGTGAAGTTTTGACAAGTTTCTATACCATTTACTTGTTGGGGCACGGCGAAAGGCGCCTACCAGTCAAAACACGTCGTGCCGGGCTTGGAGCACGCCTAAGGTATGATGGATCGTTTGGGACACTTGTTGGGGCACAGCGAAAGTCGCCCACCAGTTAAAAACACGTTGTGCCGGGCCTGGAGCATGCCTCAGATTTGATGGATAGTTTGGTGACGTTTGAGGTGGGATTCGAAGCGCACACGTGATTTTCACAAGGGGCATGGTCTCGTAGAGGCCCATATATTTGACGAAATCCCCAGTGTCACTTGCCACTGACTCGAAATTTGCCATACATTCTGCTGCCCTGGCTACCGAGGCACTT
The DNA here is from genome assembly GCF_011947565.3 of Pollicipes pollicipes. Lineage (NCBI taxonomy): Eukaryota > Metazoa > Arthropoda > Thecostraca > Pollicipedomorpha > Pollicipedidae > Pollicipes > Pollicipes pollicipes. The sequence continues at coordinate 11,383,787 of NW_023596818.1, forward strand.
CGTTGTTTTTTTGCGGTCGAGGAAAGCAAATCCAGCCGTGGATCAAGTTTAAAAGTGAGGCCCCGGCAAGTCCCGAGGGTGGAAGAGAACTCCTGTTGTGACTGGGCTATCTCATTAGTCTAGGGCAGGTGCGTCTGCTTTCCTAGTAGCAGCACTTATCCTGACATTCGTTGAAGAATAGTATAGATTGAACGTCTCGGTTATGTGCATGATATCGAAAATTGCGGCGATGAAAGAGGCCTTCCCTGGTAGTCTAATTACTGATGACGCTACTGGCATGGACATAATGACCATTTTGTCATTTGATATCGCAATATGCCACTAGCGAGAATTTTTCCTCCCGAAATTTGGCCGGCGAAAAAGGTGCACTTTTGCCACCCTGTGTTCTCCCGGCCTGCAAAAGCCAGTTCATAGGACAAGGATGGGCTAATGCCTTGGGGTTCATTGCAATATGTTATTCCGGGAAGGGCTGCAAAAACTATGCATGGTGTTCCTAAGAGACGTATGGAAGTAGTTAATCCAACAGCCATGACTGATGTCAGTTATCATCATGTAGGTAACATAAGCTTTTGGGTACGGATACCCTTGCAAATGCGTCTGATCAGAGGAGGTCTCAAATCACATGTCTATCACCGGGCGACGATGTCCCGATAATGAGGCGCCACCTGGTGGTCGACAATCTACCTTGAACCTGATTGGTTATCGACCCCTGCCAGGCATCCAATCACATAATTTTGGCGGTGGAAGGCGAGCGATATGATTGAGGAGTTTTGAACAGCGCGTCGTTTGAATGTAGGCTCCCAAAGTTGTTAAGAGGGACATAACTGGGGCGTCATAGGGTCATATTCCGTACCCCGCAGTTCGTAGCATCGAGTACCAATCTACAACTTGTGCCTCGTTAAGTTCAGATTGACTGCAGTGAGGGCATAAGAAAACCATTAAACCGGTATTTTATGGCTAGGCAATTACCCACCGGTCTTCGACATCCTTGTTAACGTTTTGAACCTCATTAACAAGCGATCAAGCTATTAAACACAGGAACGACATATAATTTTAGTGCCAGAAAGATTCGTGCCCTATCAATAAATTAGTGTGCAAAAGGTCGTAAAGATATGCTCAGATTTCGCTTCCCCACACCATAACAATTACAGGTCACATTGCCATACGTGCTGAAGTAAAGACTTAAGTAATGGTAACTTGTGCCACGCACCGTTCACACTTGGCCACCACTACAACAACTTTTCACGGCATGTTGCCCGAGTGATCTCCTTTCCGAAAGGGGCAGAGGTCTTCTATTCATCTCACCGATATTTCTAGCGCACGCGTCAGGACCATATAGAGCAACACCAACTCCGCGGCAAATATTTGTTGACCAATTTTACCGCGTGCTGTAGCGCCGTGACATGACCACCGTTTATCGAACTGGCTGCCGGGCTGCTTATCAACTGGCGGTCAGTGGCAAACCAGGGGAGCGCCTTCGGGTTTGGGATATGCCTGCCTGCTAATCAACTGACGGTCAATGGCGAATCAGGTGAGCGTGGATTTGGGGATGCCTGTCTTCTTATCGACTGACGGTCAGTGGCAAATCAGATAAGCGCGGGTTTGAGATGCCCGCCCACTCGTCTGTCACAGTGTAGTCAGATATCTGATCAGGTGTTTGGGGAGGAAGATGTTGACCTTTTCTTTGCCGCTCCCAGAGAAGTTGGACAATAGCACGACCGTGATCGCATGGCTAGCGTTCAAGTAATACTACCGGACACGCCCCTTAAAAAAGCACGCGCTCGGGTGGTCGGTTGAATACACACGCTCGGGAGAGTGAGGATGGATTTGACCCATCTGAGATCCCAAAAAGTAAGGAGGCCAGAGACAACAAACTCACGCAGTGGTTTAGTTCTGATGTGACCTCACTGGCGCCGAACGTTGAGACCATTTGGTCTGCGCCATTGAGTGAAATAAGGTCGAATAAGGTCAGTATCTAGATTGGTATCTTAAGTGTCTCCAGACCCCCTCATGCAGCTGCCTTCAATTTGAATATCTGTTGCCATCAAAGGTCAGTAGCTAGCGGTCTTGCTTGACATTTAGAAGGCTATTTTGACCAAAAACCGATGAAACTATTTCGAGTTTTTAAGTTGAATCAGCGATAAGGATTATCCAAGAAGTTATGTTCCCAAAACAAACGGTTGATCCGAGTCATATTAGGTCAGTGACCTACTCTGGCTTTTAAGAAGCCCATGGATGATGTCTGCTGCGATCTATGCTATAAAAAAATTATGTATGAGCATCAGTAACTATCCGTTAACGCAAGGTCTCCAGTAAAAAAGCAAGGTTACGGCCTCGGTTTCACCTCATACCGGACCCAAGGTCAATTAAATTTTGTGGTGATTCTAAAAAAGAGTGTCATATTGTGTAAGAGACCATTTCGGAGATTATGGAGTTGTCTCACACTCGGTTGTTGCATGAGATTCAACGATTCATAAGAACGTGCCCGCCACAGGTCAGCAGCCTTGCAATTTATGAATTCGTCTCGCACTCGGTTGTTGCATAAGATTCAACGATTTATAAGGACGTGCTTGCCACAGGTCAGAAGCCTTGCAAGGTGCATCTAATTTTTAGTACCAAAAGATCTGGTATTCCACTGCCTATGGTTTGTAATTTTTAGCGCGACTCAAATAATTTTAGAAAAGGCCTTTGGGAGGTCAAATTGACCGCCGCCCAAGCGGATGATAGGGATGCACAACGTCTATTTGTCGTGTTTAGTGTCGCGCGAATTTCATATTTGGAAAAAGCCAAAAAGACATGATGGCTCATCAATATGATAAGCATACCACCGAAAACCTCTAACTTTTCAACAGTAAGTGTTTGCTCATTAGCGGAGTAAGGGCACCAGTAAAACGTTAGCCTGCCATCAAGGACATCAGGTCCGCCGCAATTTTGATACCTGTGCTCCAGTCGTCCCCGCTTTGCGAGCCCTGGACAGACACCACGTGTCACTGACATTGCAGAGGGCAAAATACAATGTGAACATTTCGTATTAGCTCTCATTACCAGATTCTGGAAGCTGTAAACGATCTGCCAGCTGCTCTGACTCATACAGCACACATATGAACCATATCAACACCACGCCATGTTAACAAAGGAACGCGCTGATATGGCCAGGCTACGCGCACGGGGAATGACTAGCGTCTCGTTTCCTGAAATTGAAGACGTATATCCTTAACAGCAAAAGCACACGCCTAACAATGTTGGCACTTTTCCACAGAACCGAAAGCTTTCAACACACCAGACATTCTCATTGTTCCGCGCCAGGCATACCCGCGACGCCGTGTAGAATGACGTCAATAGCAATGTCAAATCAGTCTACATCGCAGCGGCAAGCAATAAAGTGCGCTCCAACCGCACCGTTTCCACCGCACTTGCTCGAGTCTAATTTCAACAATTGCTGGGCCGGGACATTCCAATATGCTGGCCGCCTGTAAACTCACCACTTAAATTGGGTCGTAATTTGTGCCTTTGCATATGGAAGGCCATGGTGATTACTCCGCTTAAGTTACGGAATATACGATTTTGCGTGCCTCTTTCATTTCCTTCTTTGATCTCGGGACTCAACGCCCGCGGAGAATGAGCAAAACATACGTTCTAGAGTCTGAAAGCCTGGACCCTGGAAGAATATAAAGTCTGGAAGCAATTCATGCAGGAAACATGAACTGTTCAGCGTTCCATCTCATCTGGCTCGCCGCCAAGACACCCTTCTCCTCTCCCAATCTTTGAAGTCAGAGCCAGCAAAGCCCGACGCCAGCTCGCCAATCGAGCCGCTTGACGTCGACCCACGAAAGATTTCCGCGCTGAGCCCCACCCCTCACCCTCCTCGAAATAGCGCCGCGCGCCTTACATCCCTGCAGACACCCGCGAGCCTCCACCCAAGAGCAGCGCCCCGGGATGCCTGGGCTAGATCACTTACGTACACTTCTGAGACCACTGAAGTACCGCGCCCCTCCCCAGTGGCGCCCCCTCCCCGTGCCCTCACCTCTAGCACGGCCGCGAAGTTGGAGAGATCCGGCCGCGCACCAATCAGGCCCGCAATGCCGCCGGCCGGCGGCGGCAGCACGTCCGCCACGGCCAGAACGGCGACAGTCGGCTTGCCCAGCTCGAGCCTGCCCGGCAGCGGGCGGCACTGGACCAGCGGCGGGCGCCCGCCCGGCCGGCCGACCACCAGCAGGCGGGCGTCGCCTAGCGTGCTGACGTGCCTCGCGCCGCCAGGTGGCGCCAGCAGCGCAGCACCGCGCAGCAGGTGACGTCGCAGCAGGGAGCGCAGTGCGGCCGGCGCCTGCGCAGAAGTGCACAGTTAGGACAGTGCTTCTGCTTAATGTTTGTACTGGTGAGCTGGATTTTCAACGTCAGTGCATTGTGCATTTCGACACTTTCTTTTTTGCTTGTTTGCTTGCTTTTTCTTTTTCTTGTTTGCGAAACAGCTTCAGTAGAGGACGTTTTAAATGGACTGTGTCCGAATATATTAGCTTTCCGCAGTTGACAGGAACTATTAAGCCATCACAAATGCTGAACCAGGGGCGAATTCAGTCGCTATATGAGGGGCGAGGATAGGAGAAGGACGACGAAAACATAACGATAACGGGACCGGATCACATACGCCCAATGTGCATTAAATGAACACATTTTTGGGGTTGGTGTATTTTATATCGTCGCATTTGCAGGGCATACCACGAACATGTTTAAACGTGTTGGAGATTGATCAATACTGCGCTTGATATATATATATATATATATATATATATATATATATATATATATGCGTATATATATATATATATATATCCGTATATATGCATATTTATATTTATATAAATATGTATATATTTTATATATAAATATGCATATTATATAAATATATAATATATCAATATCTTTAATGGCGGTGCCACGATATTAGTGCTGTGACAAAAATTTGCCCGCAGATCTTGACCGCAAGTCACAAGCGTAAAGGTTTAACTGGAAGTCTTAGCTATAGCAATAACGTCGCGTGTAAGTCTTTTCAGTACAAGTAAAGTCGTGTACATAAGTAATGACTGTATATATTTTGCAGAAGGAGTAGTGACGAGTATAAGTTTTTGAAGCACGAGGTTTCTAGTGCGCTAATGTTGCGTATGGTTTTTGGACTAGAAGTAATGTCGTGTGTACGTAATGACCGCACAAGGATTTGCAGTAGAAGCAATGACAAGTATGAATTTTACAGTGAAAGTGTTGTCGCGTAGCACTAATGTCGAGTACAACCACTGGCAGTAGAATTAATGTCGTAGCACTCTTGTCGGTAAGAGCTCCTGTCGTGTCACCAATGTCGCTGAGCCCGCAGTGCGCTCTCCTGGCGCAAAGACTTGGCACACTCTTTTCCAGCTAATGATGAACGCAGCCCAGTCAATGACCTCTGGCCGAACGCGCACATCAAAGGAATAATCTCTGGATGCTAGACACGGCTCACACCCGGGACACCGTTGCCAGGATATCTGCCCCGCTGCCGGTGATCCCCGCCCTTCCCTCCGGAGACCATGGCGTTGCCCGTCAACTTACGGACGGCGCCTTCCCCGTGGCAACGAAAACGCCTTGACAACCCACGGGGCATGAAAGCTAAGGATGCGGTGCAGCTGATGATGCCCGCACTTTTTCACGCGAACACGATGGGCTTGGGTCTCCCGGGACTCATATGAGAGGGTGCCTCCAGGGCTAACTCCGTAAACGCAGCGATTGCCTGTCCTCCGACTACCAGGGCGGCACACTCACCTTCCCGATGGAGGAGCGATTGGGCAGGAGGCGCGCGGGCGGCACCAGAATCGTCACATTGGGCCCGTTGGCTTCGTCAGCGAGACCGGTCGCCTCCAGCAGCGAGGCGAAACGAGACGAGCTCCCGAGTCGGAGCAGCGTGTCTAGCGTCGGACGCGCTGTGGGTACGGGGGTCAAACGGGGTCACACGGAGGGGGGGGGGGGGAGGGGAGTTCGAGACAGGCGGAGAATGGCATCGCCTCCCTCGGTGGGGATGTCATGACATCAGTACTACGGCAAAAACGCGTGCCAGCTGGACTGCTGTGATATCAGTTATACGCAGCCTTTCCTTCTGTTGCAAAAACTTTGCACAGACTCTATCCATAAACACCATTACTTCTAATGCAAACAACTATGCACGACATAGGCGCCATTCGAAACAACTTATTCCGCAAAACGGATGTCCGTCAATACTTATAAAGTAAAGACTTACATATTTTATACTTTTACGCTACAGTACTTCTTGTATACGCGACATATACCTGCAGGCAATTTAGTTTTTCGACCAGTACTTTATGACATTTATGCAATGTGATATAAGCTATAAACCACAAATTACAACCGTCAGTACTCCGAGCCATAGCCAAGCTTCACTAAAATTCTGAAACGAACCAACACGTGGGAGCACTTGGTCGAGGTAAATTATACTGTTCGTGCCCACTCGATGGTGGCGATATATTATTGGTGCTGTAAACATTACGATCGACGAACCTATAACGACAATAGTTCTACGCGACATTGTTTCTATTGAAAGACATATGGTGCGCTGTCGTAGTGTTGCCAAACAAGTGTTGGGGAATAAGTAGGGAAAAACGGCCAAACCTGCTCCGAGAGGCATGAAACACGGCGTTTGCCCGGAATGTGACACACTCCTATCACGGATGAGGGGCGGTGTGGTCCCCAACTGAATACGAGACTACGCTCCCGGCTTGGTGCTCACTTAAACGCGACATGACTTCTACTAAAAAAAATATAACCGTCGTTGAGATTTTGCTGCCCAAACTACAGCCCTCGCTCATACGCCAACCGCTACAAATGGACAAAATCACGTAGCATATAAATACACAAATTTTCATACCAGCACCACTAAGATTTAGAATAGCCTAGCTGAGGTACTCTATTGCGCTGTGTAGCACTAATGTTGCGCGTAGGTCTTTGCAGTACAAGTAATGTCGTGTTTATTGTAATTACTATAGTAAGTGTTTGCAGTAGAGTGAAGTAATGACGAGTACAAATTTTTGCAGTGCGAGTTGTCACATGGCACTAATTGTCAGTATATGTCGGGGCAGTAGAAGTAGAAGTAAGGCCGTAGCGCTCCTGCCATAGGAGCTTTTGTTGTACCACTAATGTTGTCGAATCCTCAGCGGGGTAAAGGGTGACGTGTCACTGAAATGGGTGCGGGGGCGCAGGGTGGGCAGAGGGGGGGTGATACGTCACAGGGTGCGGTGGCGGCTCACTGGGACCGACCGGGCCTCAGTGTCTCCAGGTGATGGCACTCCAAGCGATGGCGCCACCGAAGTGTTCTTGAGGAGAAACCAGCAAGTGCAACAAAGGGATGCACGGGCAAATCAAATAGAGGGACGGCATAATACATATCGGTTGGGGGAATGGTACGGAGGATTTGGTTCGGCTTTTGTACGTCGGTGGAAGTAGAGCAGAGAGTTGGTCACTTTGGGTGAGGCTGTTTCTTATATCCTTTCTGGGTATTGAGTCGCTTTTCGTTGCGCTGTTGAGAATAAAGATCCTCCTAGCATCCTTGGACAAGTAAACTTCCCCATAACTTCATGGTAATCCAGATATCACAGCACATGCGAGTTTATTAGCTGTAATGAATAGACACCTTGCGCCAAGTTACGTCATCTTTTGGACTAGTTGGTGGGGTGCAGATTCTGTTTAG